>NW_023270494.1:9960417-10003654 GCF_011800145.1 Mirounga leonina
TTCCTTCCTTCCTTCCTTCCTTCCTTCCTTCCTTCCTTCCTTCCTTCTTTCCTTCCTTCCTCCCTCCCTCCCTTCCTTCCTTCCATTTTTTTTTTCTTTGTTACTCACTGCAGCTATTCCTGCAGCATTATTATGACTGGGGTTGAATCTGCACATTGAGAAGCATTAGCCTCACAGGTGCGTCCTCTGTCTTTGCTTTGGATGAGTGCCCCTCTCATCACATCCCGTCATATCTGTCCCTGTAAGCTCTGTCTGCTGCTCTCACCCCTAAATGACAGAGCAGGATCAGCAAAGCCTTCACTCAGATTGGTATCCTCACTCCAAACTTCCATTTATCAAATTATTGTCACAGAAAGCTTAGAAAAGCACAAGGGAAGATCTTTCAAGTTGGGGTGAGTAGACTCTAAGCCAACTTTTACCTATGTGACATCTCTGTCCTTGCGCATCTTCACAAAAGTGGGTTCTGAGAATTTTTGCACTGCCCATTTCACAAAAGGATCTCAAATGACTTACAATAAAGGATGCAAAGATACCTCCAAACATGTATTGCCTGCTTTGTCCAATTCCAGCCATTTATATAATTTAAACGTGTATGTGTTTTAACTCATTACGAAGAGACTCAAGAAACCTTATATGCTCTTCTCCAATCTCCATGTTAACTGAAATCGAAGCACTGTTCTGACAAGAACAGTGACCGACAGAGGTGCTGCCTAAATTGGAGAGGGAAAAAGACAACGTGTGTTCATGTCGCAAATTGTGTTTATGCTGCTGCAATACATTATCATGCTTTTCACAAAGGAGTTCCTAGAAATCAAAGAGGGATGGGTTTGTTAAGGACGTTTTGGTGGCGCATCTGTTTTTTATTTGTTTAGCAGAAGTCTCCTGAAAAGACAGAGGCAGGGGTTGCAGGGAAAGTGAAATGAAATAGGGATGAGAGAAAATTAATTTGAAGGTCAAATGACCTATCTCAGTTACCTTGACACTGATTTTAGTAGCTGATTCATGCTCAATACAGTCGACTGTTCTCCCACACAACAGTGAGAAATTGGAATAGAATAACCCCATAAGCTGGTGGAGACAGATGAAGAGGGTTAATAAGCAGAAAACTTCAAGAAACCTACAGAGATCATCTGGAGCAACTCCCTTAGCCCCTTTCTTTTCCTTCCTTTTTCTTTTTTGTAGTTCAGAGTATTGCTGGTTGAGATCTACGAAGAGACTCACACAGTGAAAAACGTTACTACTTTATTACTTCTCATTTTTAAATATCAATATTAGCAGAAACTATCCCTGCTGTTTGTCATACCTTGTTAAATGAGACAAATAGGGAAGATACTTCATTCAGTGTCTTGCTGTAACCCCAGAAAGCTCTAACAACAAAAGAAGCAAATCCAATCATATATTTTTCAATGTTGGGTCTAGCACTGGGTTATTCGGGGTGGGGGGATAGAGTAGAGGGAAGAGGAAGATTACTCTCTGCCCTTATGGGTCTAAAAACCTAGCATTTTTTAGAATGAACTTCTAATAAAAGTTCCAAATACTATAAAATGGAAATTATTAAATTAAGAAAAACATAAAATATTTGGGGAGCAAACAACTAAACCAAGTCATATTGACCTAGGTGCAAGTAATAATCATGGAGATAGGATTTTGTGCTAGAAGGATAAATACATTTTGAATTGATGCAAGAATCAAGTTTATTTCATTCGGTAATTTACTAGGATTGCTGCTATTGTTATCATTATGAAGCCAGGTGTCTTTAACATTTTTTGCAAAGACTGAAGGAAAAGGGTATGGATTGGCCAAAGGTGGAAAAAAGCTGACGAACTAGCCAGAGTGAGAGGAGAATTCAGGATTCTTGTATCTCTAGCCAAAGATTTTTCTTCTAGATTGAAATCCAGTTGGGTAAGATAATCAAATGATAAAATCAGCTGCTTTTAATTCCCTTTTCCCAAAGGCCTTGTTTGTAAATTTGAACACTCGTTGTATTATGACCTTTTTTTGTTGTTCCTCTATTTTCCATCTCTACACTAGATAGGTGTTAAATAGCACATCTTATTTCTCCCTTATTCCCCAGAATCTAGCAACATCCCTGGTTTTCAGTAAGTACCCAATACCTGATTTAGGGAATGGATTAAATAAAGGCTGGGTAATGATGTCAATCTACTTCTGAGATGGATTTAGATAAATGAGTGGTAATATTTGAAAAAAATGCAGTGATAATACTATAAATCAGAGTTACAAACAATATTCCAATGAGAGCAATTTGCTTTCATTTTAATGGACTCTTAAATATTCAGTAAGGAGATCTTTGGGCTATTGGAGTATAACATCACAACTACCCATGTTAAATACCATTCCTGGATTTTTCAAATGCATAGTAGCCTTAACTTATCAAGACACCATCACGCTGACTGCACTTCCTTAATTTAGCCACACTTCTATTGTCACTATTTTACAAATGAAAAATAAAAAGACCATGTCTCTATATATTCCAGATCCTTCTTAGATGTACTATTTTAAAATTTTACAATGACTTTGAGGAAGTTATTTGTAATTCTGTTTTATAGATAAACAACTAAAACTCAGAGAGATTAAAACTATGTCCAAATTATACACATGGTAAATGTATATACCAAATTATACACATGGTAAATGGTAAAGCTGATACATATTTTCTTGTATAGATGTTTAATATTTTTCATGTATACCTAGGAAGGATGTGCACCTTTTCAACTTTGTGATGAAATTAATTTCCAAAATGGCGACACTAATTTTACCTTCTTTTTATCAGTGTCACGAAAGTTTCCATTGTTCTGTATCTTCCCCCAATATGTGGAATTGGCAGACGTTAATTTGTTCTTCCAATCTGGTGGCTGGTTATTTTAATTTGAGAATCTCTTTGTGTTTTCACATTATGGTCATACTCTTCCACATCATCTCCCAGGGAAGAAACGATGTGCACAAAACCCACCAGTGGCCACGCCCTATTCCCAGTGCCAAGCACCAGAACACGCGACCCTGTGATTAACGCCATGAGCAGGCCCACTCCCCAGTAGAGAAGGATATGAGCGCTCCTGTCCCGATGGGGCAATGCTTCCCTCAGACCTCAGCCAGATCCCAGGAAACTTGGTGTTTTCACTGGAGGACGCTTGCATGTGGCTATTGCTCACATTTCCTTGTCTGAGTTTATGAGAATTTTCAACACAACAAAGGCCAGAGTTCCTGTCCACAAAATAGATTACAATCTATCAGGGTGAGAAGGACAATGCAGCTGGAGCAGCACAAACTCAGTCCTTGTTCATAAACACTTTCTGGCCTTTAGAACACTTGTGACCGACAACAGGGCATGTTTATACAGCTCCTTCCAAAAATAAAATCGACGAAAAAAGTCAGTAAAGTCATAATGTCACAATTTCCCAAACTCAAAAACGTAGTGATATTTTTGTTTTCGATTTGGAAACGTTCCCCATTGAGAAATAAGGTCCGAAATACTAAAGAAAAGAATGGATTCTAAATACAGTAAAACCTGTGAACCACAGAGAAGAATGAGGTGTCCTCCAGGGACAGAGAAACTACAGAGATGATTTCTCAGAGATGATTTATTTAATTCTGGGTCCTTTTATTCCATAAAGTCCAGGTGCTTGACTGTACAAACACATGAAGAAACCCAACATTAAATCTTAGTCCTCCTAATATTGATCTGAAAACACATAATTGACTTGTTTATATGCACTTGCTTAAGAAAGGATGCCATTGATTCAAACCAGTTGAGCTCATTAGCCCTGTTGACTCATTGGTCAATAAACTGGCTTTCTCTAATGAAATTTCTCTCTATCCTAGGAAGAAACAGAGTTCAGTGAAAAAAAAAAAAAAAAACCCAAAAAACAATAGCTTCCAATGCCACTGAAACCAAACTATTCAATTTAGCTTTCCATTTTGAACTTTGCTCATTCTTATTTTGATTTTTCATTATACAAGAAATACATTTGTATTATAATATTTGAAAAACAGAAATAAAGAAGACAAAACAAAAATACTTTATTATACCCAATTCCACTACCATCCACAGAGGTTATCATGGATTTTAGTTTGGTGTGGATCTCTTAAAACTGCTTTCTAGGAGTGCCTGGGTGACTTAGTCGGTTAAGTGTCTGCCTTTGGCTCAGGTCATTATCTCAGGGTCCTGGGATCGAGAACCGCATCCGGCTCCCTGCTCAGCGGGGAGCCTGCTTCTCGCTCTGCCCTTGCTTGTGCTCTCTCTCGCTCGCTCACTCTCAAAAAAATATATTCTTTAAAATAAACAAACAAATACATACATAAAACTGCTTTCTTTTTTTTTTTTTAAGATTTTATTTATTTGAGAGAGAGAGTGAGAGAGAGAAAGAGCACAAGAGGGGGGAGCGGGAGAGGGAGAAGCAGACTCCCCGCTGAGCAGGTAGCCCGATGCGGGACTCGATCCCGGGACTCCAGGATCATGACCTGAGCAGAAGGCAGTCGCTTAACCAACTGAGCCACCCAGGCACCCGGTTGTAGGATAATCTATAGCGTGGGTATACTCTGGTTCATTTTACTATTCTTCTAATAATCTACATTTAGATTGTGGCTAATTTTTGCAACTATGCTAACAATGCAGCAGTAAATATCCTCCTGCTTTCTTGTGGATGCTTCTTTCTGTCAGAAATTCCCAGGTAATCTGACTACTCAAGTACAACTGTATACCCTATGCATTATTAATTTAAACTGAAGGGCAGGGAAGAGTGATTATATATAATAATTTTTGCTAACTTTCGTTGAGTACTAATTGTTTACCAGCTACTACTTGTGCATTAACTAAATGACCTTTAAAATGGCCCTATAAGGTAGCTACTATTGTTAGCCTTATTTTACATATGGGGAAACTGAGGCAGGGAGGAATTAATTACATAGCTAAAAGTCATAAATCTAGGAAATGGAAGAAGAGATTTGAATCCATACATATTCCTGGAGCCTATGTTTTTAACCATTATACTGCACTGCCTCCCAACGTGACTGTATAAGGAATTAATAAAGTAGTTTGTAAAAGTTCTTGGGTAATTTCAGTGTCCAGTTATTTTTGGATAGGGCAAGGGTGTGTGGGATTTATGTGGTGACATGTGAAGTGTATGAGAAGTGTAAATTAGAAAGAGACACGAAGGCTCAGTCATCCCAGATGAAGGAGATTTATAGAGAGTAGCTAAGGAAATAAAAATCTTAAAAATATTCACATGGATTCCAATTGCACAGTTTTATTCTTTACACATGTGTCCCTGGAAGGTACTTACCAATGTCACATTTAAAGGATGTTGAGAATCTGGAATTCCTCCAGGAGAAAAGAAAAACAGCCTAAAATGACAGAAAGTAAGTCCTAGGGAAAAAAATAAAGCCGAAGAAAACCATCCTGTAGATGTTGATTAATACCTGGTTACATGGTCCTGCCCTCTGTGTTCTGGCAAAAATGAGAATGAAATTCTTGAAACATAGCCCCTCTGAAATTCTGCTTCTTTTCTAATAATGGAGATGAGACCCAGGGAGAAATACTTGTGATATACAATACAGGGATCATATAGACAAAAGGAACAAATAGTATAAAACATAGATAGGACACCCCCTCTGCGCTAGACATTGTTCAAAGACTCATCTCATTTAATTCCCACAGTAGCCATTGCCATAATCAAGGAAACAGGTGCTCTGAGTTATTAAATAGTGTGCTAAGACACAGGGCTGGTAACTTTGATTCAGACCCCAAATCTGCCTCACTCCAAAGCTCAGATGTTTCTTAGCACTCCCCCCCTCCTTTGGAAAAGAGAAGAAAACTGGAAAATGATTACTCTTTTCAAATAAATGAAGAGTTCCTACAAGAGGTCCATAGCATGGACAGTTAGACTAGGAAGATTTCAGATGAATATACTGAGGATCTTTGTGTTGGATGAAAAACGTTCTATAAAGAGAAGGCTCATTCTGAGATCTTGCCATTTGCAACGACGTGGATGGAACTGGAGGGTATTATGTTGAGTGAAATAAGTCAAACAGAGAAAGACATGTATCATATGATCTCACTGGTATGAGGAATTCTTAAATGCAGGAAACAAACTGAGGGTTGCTGGAGTGGGGGGTGGGGTGGGAGGGATGGGGTGACTGGGTGATAGACACTGGGGAGGGTATGTGCTCTGGTGAGCGCTGTGAATTGTGCAAGACTGTTGAATCTCAGATCTGTACCTCTGAAACAAATAATGCAATATATGTTAAGAAAAAAAAAGAAGAAGAAGAAGGTAGCGGGAGGGGAAGAATGAAGCGGGGGAAATCGGAGGGGTAGAGGAACCATGAGAGACGATGGACTCTGAAAAACAAACAGGGTTCTAGAGGGGAGGGGGGTGGGAGGATGGGTTAGCCTGGTGGTGGGTATTGAGGAGGGCACATTCTGCATGGAGCACTGGGTGTTATGCACAAACAATGAATCATGGAACACTTCATCTAAAACTAATGATGTATGGGGATTAACATAAGAATAAAAAAATAATTAAAAAAAAAAGAGAGAAGGCTCATTCTAAGAAAGTGTCGGTAGGGCTAATATGTGTATGTTTTCTCTGGAAGACTCCTATTCCTTGTTAAAATATTGACATGCATCCAAATTGTTTCATACATAGCTACTGCCCGGGACTCCTAACTGCCTCCCAATACTACAACTTATCCCCAACTCCCTCCCCAGTATCCAGCAAAAAACTGTAATAGGATGTGGAACAACATTGGTCCTCCAGAATCCTTCAGAACAACTGCTGTCCATTTTGATTGGTTGATGCCTATGCGGTACCAATTGTTCTCATTTGAATACAAGTCCTATATACAACCATCAGCCTTAGATGCTCAGGCTGAAACTGTATCATGTTCTCTCTCTCCGGGTCTCTTTCACCTCCACAGACATTATTTTATGTACCCGATAGGGAATTTATAAATCTGAATTTCCATCAGGTGCTGAATTAAAGCCAGAGAAGTTGTTTTCAAAAAATGGGGCTGAGCGAAATAAGTCAAACAGAGGAAGACATGTATCATATGACCTCACTGATATGAAGAATTCCTAATCTCAGGAAACAAACTGGGGGTTGCTGGAGTGGGGGGTGGGGTGGGAGGGATGGGGTGACAGGGGTGATAGACACTGGGGAGGGTATGTGCTCTGGTAAGCGCTGTGATTTGTGCAAGACTGTTGAATCTCAGATCTGTACGCCTGAAACAAATAATGCAATACATGTTAAGAAAAAAAAAAGAAGGTAGCAGGAGGGGAAGAATGAAGGGGGGGAAATCGGAGGGGTAGACGAACCATGAGAGACGATGGACTCTGAAAAACAAACTGAGGGTTCTAGAGGGGTGGGGGGTGGGAGGATGGGTTAGCCTGGTGATGGGTATTGAGGAGGGCACGTTCTGCATGGAGCACTGGGTGTTATGCACAAACAATGAATCATGGAACACTACATCTAAAACTAATGATGTAATGTATGGGGATTAACATAACAATGAAAAATTAAAAAACAAAAAAAATGGGGCTTTGCATCATCATTTTTGTTCTCCTTTTCATTGTTATTAGCATACCTAAAGAATAGTCAGTATATGGATCCTAATCTTAGGAATCCTAAACTTCACCATAATGGTGTCATATATCACAGGGATCTACTTAGCCTGAAAGAATCCACTCTGGTTTAAATCTTGAACTATTACAATTATAACTTGAAATGTATGATATATACTCAAACAGATACATAAAGGCAATAATAAATAGAAACAATGCCAACAACACAGTGAGTCACACAGTGAGTACCAAATACCACATAATTAGGTTTCCCAATCTTTATTTCTTTTAATTTGGTAATAAGGGAAAAGGGGAGAGTAGCACTGACCTCTGGGTTTCTCAATAAATATTCAAGTAATGATTTTCCTCATTAAACCACACCCCATATATAAGGATAGGAAGAAGAAAAGATTAGTCTAAGTAGGTGGCATGACCAGAAGCAGCCAGTATAATCCCATTGGGGTTAATTTGTTCATCTGTCTTTCCTCTAAGGCCAGGAATCTTTTTTGAAACTCATTAAAGATAAATATTCCCAAAGAGATTGTGGAGGAGAAAGGCAAGTTGGTGCTGTGGAGCAAACATTTTAACCATCTTACAGCTAGGACTTCTGGAGACTCAAGAAAATCTATTGCTATGTGTTCAAGCGTTCATGCAAGCACATAGCAAAGAATTAAGATACATGTGTGTTCGTTGAGGTTAGGAAAAGCCAGAGGAAATGAATGCATATGATCTGAGGCTTGAGGGCAAACTTGCTCTCCTTCTCAAACGGGGGGAAAAACAACAATTCCAAATTTCAAGTGATTCCCTGTGCCCACATTACTATTTACTTACAATAATTTTCAGCTGTAAATTTCAGCTTGCTCTTACAATACCATTTATAATGGGCCATTCGTATTATCTCTCACTCGGCTTCCATCTCTGCCCCACTCCCCTTTGCAAGAGTGAAATAAAGAACTACACGACTTTATCAAAGTGAAGGCGGAAGTACATAAAACAGAACCTGAAATGCCTGCTCTGACCTCCAGCACAGTACATACTTTTCTATCCCTTACACAGCATGGAACTTCGCACTTCCAACTTTGGGTTCTCCGTATCTCTGCCCAATGTGGTACAAACTGTCATTTTGATGTGACTCAACGTCTTCTGCTTTCTTAAGCTGTTTAGTGGTCCTTTCTGATACCACAGCTAATCATATTCCCGACAGCCTCACGGTCACATGCACACAAAACTCTCCTTGTCACAGTCTTACCTTCGGCTGACAGTACGTGGCCAAGAATTGTTTCAAATGAATATGGGACTAAAGATTCCCAGTTGTTATAGTTCTTGATTTTAACCTTGAATTCAAATTATACACTAACTGGGTGACCTTGTCAAGTTACTGAACCTACTTCTTTATTTACAACAGCATGATGTAGTTATTTTTCAGAGTTAATGTGAGGACTAAATGAGATTATTCTAGGCATAGAATCTAGTACAACGCAAGGTATGTGGTAAAACTCAGTGACAGTATCTGGTACTCTTGTTCTTGTCCTAAAAACAACAAAAATAACAATAAAGGTTGATAGTCCACTGCCCACATAATTTCTCAGTAAAAAAAGAGGCAAAGAATTCAGATGTCAAGTTACGAAGTAATGCAGATACCAATTCTTCCATTTTGAGATGAACAAATTGAGGCCCTAAACAAAATAAACAGTGATCCTGATTTCTTTAATCTTTCAGCTGTATGCAGCCAAAATGATCCACCATATCCTAAACACCATTGGGTGATCTGTATGAAATGTTGCACTCTGAATAGATATGCTTGGCTCTTTATGAAATGTCTATGTCCTATTTCTCATAGCCACCCAGTCCTGGCTGGTATGAGCTCAAAGAAATCATGTTAATTTCCAAGGCTCATATTAAATTTAACTAGAATAAGCTGTATTTCAATAAGGAAAACCAAGATCTGAAGGAGAAAGAAACATAATACAAATCTTAGTTTTTAAAATTTAAATTATTTTGAATTAAAATTTTAAATTTTAAATTATTTATTGTTTTGTATAGTACAGACAAGTTTTCTTCTCATTGAGAAATCTGTATAGGTCTGTATTGGAGTCTCAAATATTTTCTGAACTCATTCAATGACTACCAGTTACCATATGCCTCAGTTATCAGTAGCAAGTTGTTTCTTTTTTTTTTTTAAAGATTTTATTTATTTATTTGACAGAGAGAGACACAGTGAGAGGGGGAACACAAGCAGGGGGAGTGGGAGAGGGAGAAGCAGGCTTCCCGCGGAGCAGGGAGCCCGATGCAGGGCTCGATCCCAGGACTCTGGGATCATGACCTGAGCCGAAGGCAGACGCTTAACAACTGAGCCACCCAGGCGCCCCTAGCAAGTTGTTTCTTTGGAACACACATTCACACCCACTTACATACACTCATACAAATTCACACCAGTGCACTCACACATGAGTACACACACTCCTGCATACTCACACACACAGTCACACGCAATCACACGCATTCATGCAGCCATTACGTGCTGATTATCCAAGAGCTACTAGAAAACTTGAACAGAATCTATGGTCATGTCCAGCATGAATATAAAATGGTTTGGTGTCTATTTTCATCTGAGTTAATGTTACCCTTGGCCTTGGCTTCATACTTGACTTTTTCACCTGATTCTCCCTAGAAGTTGTTTTTCTTTTTTATTATGCTTGATTTTGTAAAATGTTTCTGTGGAACAAGAAAGAGAATGAATGAAGACCAAGAGTGAAAACAAAGCTTTAGCACATGCCCTTGGTCAGAAGGCACTTAACTCTTTGTGTCCCGGAGAGACCTCTTCATTGGGAATCACAGGTAGCATAGGCAGCCCTGCTTGTCTTTGCTAATTTAAAGTCAAGGGTGGTTGTTTTTTTTTTCTGTTTTATGTACTTCCGCCTTCACTTTGATAAAGTCATGTAGTTCTTTATTTCACTCTTGCAAAGGGGAGTGAGAGATAATACGAATGGCCCATTATAAATGGTATTGTAAGAGCAAGCTGAAATTTACAGCTGAAAATTATTGTAAGTAAACAGTAATGTGGGCACAGGAAATCACTTGAAATTTGGAATTGTTGTTTTTCCCCCCGTTTGAGAAAGAGAGCAAGTTTGCTCTCAAGCCTCAGTTCATATGCATTCATTTCATCTGGTTTTTCCCAACCTCAAGGAACACAAACAACTGCCTACTTGTTTGGAGAACCCCTTCCTTTGTTCAACAAACTGCCTTTCAAATTGGTTATAACCTATAGAACAAAAATATAAAACAGGTCCTTGCAGATGCATTATAATGAAACATTTTAAGGTGGGGGGAAATGCTATGTTTAAAGAGAAATATGCATATTGGGACCTCAGCAGCCCAGATGCAATGGCCTGCTTGCCTCTGTATGGGCTAGGACTACACCCAGTAAGCCTTACCATCTGACCCTCTCTCCCTGGAGCAGCCTAAGATGATAGGACCCATGTCTGTTTCTTGCCACTGATGTTGTACCTTAAGAGACCTGCCCTTGGAATCACAATTCCTCTGTTAATAAGACAAGTTAAGATTCGGTTTGCAAGGGAGCTTGGGCTTGCAGAACAATGTCTACCCTCCCTCAGCATATGCCTATCTGCCTTAAAGAGGCCAGGCAAAAAAGCCCCACTCCTTCTGCACTCAGGACACACCTCTTTTCCTGGGCCGGTGGAAAAAGGGAAGCAGCATTAATCCTGTCTTCTGTATTGGGAGTCTGTTACCTCTGTGTAAAGGCCCATTCATGTAGAATAAAAGAAACCTAATTGATCCACTTTTGGAATCTGAAAAAAAGATCAAAAAACAAAAACCATAAAAAGAAGAAAAAAAGCCATTTAGCCTTTGATCAAATTAGCACATCCACTAACTACCTAAGCAAACTGCATCAACTCACCAGGACATTCTAGATTGTTGTTTCCAAGAAGAGTGATCCTCTAGTTAAGCTCTCTTAAGTTCCTTCCAGGTCTATTTAAGAATCTGTAATTTTATCCCAGTATCCTGCTTTTAAGCCAGGACTTTAGCTCATGGATAAAGACAAAAATAATCTCTGTAGACAGCATGCCATGTGCAACCCTCATCTCAGGAAAGACAAGGGATCTTCCCATTTGAAGCTAAGTGTCATTTGCTAATGTCTCAATATACATTCATTGTGGGAGGCATTTAAAATAAACTTTGGGAATGGCTCCCTGATTCTGCTTACTTCTGGGTGAGAGTCTGAGCTCTTTGAGATTTGTCCACTCTCTTATCAGACACAGCTTGAGCACCTATCTGCATATAACCGAATAAATGAAGTGACGGCCTCTAGAGAGTTCTTCCATCTCTGTGACTCATTTTTCTCTAATATTGCTTTATTTTCCCCCTCACCATTAAAAAAAACATTGTCACAGTTTCACTTAAATATAATTGCTATAAAGGAAGACTATGCATATGTATGATGTGCTCTGAGAAGAGGCATCAGAGTCTGTTTGACAGCTATTCTATTTTATTTTTTAAAAGGTTTACTTATTTATTTGAGAGAGAGAGAGAGAGAGAGAGAAAGAGCATGAGTTGGGGAAGGGGCAGAGAGAGGGAGAGAGAGAATCTCAAGTAGACTCTGCTGAGTGTGCAGAACCCAAAGCAGGGCTCAGTCTCAGAACCCTGAGATCATGACCTGAGCTGAAGTCAAGCGTCAGCCATTTAACAGACTGAGCCACCCAGGTTCCCCTGTTTGACAACTATTTTAAATATTTCAATTTGGGGGGAGGGAGTTCAAGATCTGCCTCTTATTGATGGGTACCCAGAATGGAGGGCATTAGAGATGATTCTTCACGAATGAGCGAGGAGCATACCTATTGATGAACACTCAGAAAGCACTGACTGAGACTTAGGCAGGTTAAAAATAGGAAAATTGCTTGGGGCAGGGGGTTCTTGTAGTAAAAGAGCAGCAGCTATATTCTTGCAGCTGGAAGGAGACTAGAGACAAGATGGTTCCTTTATCCAAGGTCCTTCATTAAGGGCTGTCCCCTTCTTTACCAGCCTCCCCCACCCTTCCTTTTGCTTATGTGAGACAAAGCTTAAGGCTACAGATACGATATGAGACTCAGGAAGAAACATGGAAGCAATACTTTATAAAGACAATATTTACTCAATGGCTGGTGATATTTTTCCAGGGTGAGCAGGTCTTTTCACACGTATTAGAGCAAGTTTCTCATTTTTAAATAAGTGTGTCTATCACTTCATTCCCAAACCCCACCTTAATCCTTAAGGGAACTAGGAGAACGTTCTGCACCTCTGGGAAAAAAAATACAGTAAAATGGAAATCAAGTCAGTCCCCACCCTGGCAACCTGACCATAATGACACAGATTTTACATGAAATCTATTGTTTCCCTTCACTTTCAAGAAAGATAAAATAAAGTGGTAAGTCCATTCATTTTTAGAGCACAGGGCCCCACAAGTGTCTTCTAAGGGCGCCGTGGACTCTTTGGTTCCTCCCCTTTGTATCCCCTTATCTCCTTGAATCTTCCAGCACCTCTTATTTCTTACATGCAAGTTCTTTAATAAATTTAATTAAATTTTGAAAATATTAATCACAAAAGTGACAGGGATTGCCCACACCAGACATGGGAATTCATAATTTTGAGGAAGGGTTCAGAAACTATGACCCACAGGCCAACTCTGATCCACCTGCTGTTTTTGTATGTCTTATGAGCAAAGAATGTTTTTACTTTTTAAAATAATTTTTAGGGGCATCTAGGTGGCTCAGTCGGTTAGGCAGCTGACCCTTGATTTTTGGCTCAGGTCATGATCTCAGGGTCCTGGGATTGAGCCCCATGTTGGGCTCGGCACTCAGCAGGGAGTCTGCTTCAGGATTTCCTTGCATCCTCTCCCTCTGCCCCCCCCATTCATGTGCGCTCTCTCTCAAATAAATAAATCTTTTTGAAAAATAAAATAATTTTTAAAAACCAAAAAAGAGTATTTCTTAATATGTAAAAATTATGTGAAATTCAAATATCAATGTAGATAGATGCATTATCAGTACAGTATCCTGTTCATTTGTTTATAGATTGTCTGTGGCTGCTTTTCTGCTGCATCCGCGGACTTGAGTAGCAGCAACGGGTACCAAATGGCCCACAATGCCTGAAATATTTACTATCTCACCTTTTACAGAACAGGTGTGCCAGCGACTGGTCTAGAGTTTCACCTTTATATAACCATCTGAGCTTGATATCTCAAAAACAAGGGAGTCCAGAACCTGTAGGATTCATGGAATTTGAAGTTACGACTTGCTTCAACTGCAAGATTCTTTTGCATTTCTCAGGTATCTCTAGAGAAAAGCTCAGCTTTGACTTTGGAAATGTATTGTTCCAGGAGATTAGGAGTTAAGGACATCTATTACCATCTTCAGATGACTAAGAGTCAGGTAGAAAATGGATAATATGTATACTCTGAAGTCAGAATGTGTTTGCTTCGAAAAATCTGAGTGAAATCTTTCTCAGTGAAGGCACTAAGGGTAGGGACATGCATACACCCTTTATGGTATATTCATCTGCCTGAAAAAATTGTACTTAAAATCGTTTTTAGTGAGTTGAGTCACTTCTATAAGGGAAGAATCTATGTATTTAGTTTCCCTCTTTTTTTTTTTTAAGATTTATTTATTTATTTGAGAAAGAGAAACAGAGAGAGAGAGAGAGAACATGGAAAGGTTGGGAGGAGGGAGAGAGAAATTTAAGCAGATTCCACACAGAGCACAAAGCCCAATATGGTGCTTGATCTCATGACCCTGAAATCATGACAGGAGCCAAAACCAAGAGTTGGATGCTTAACCAACTGTGCCACCCAGGCATCCCTCCCTCTTTTTTATATTATGTACAGTATTAGTTATTTCATGTTGCATTGCAGATCATCACAAACGTAGCAACTTAAAACAACACATATTTATTATGTCACTGTTTCTGTGGATTAGGAGTTCCTGCAGAGTTTAGTTGGGGCTTCTGCTTCAGGATCTCAAAAGCTGCAGTCAAAGTGCTGGACGGGGCTGCAGTCTTATCTCAAGGTTCAGCTGGGGAAGGATCCGCTTCTATGCACACGTGATTGCTGGCAGAATTAAGTTCCTTGGGGCCTATTAGACTGGGGCCTTGGTTTCTTGTAGATTATTAGCCAGAAGCTACAATCACTTCCCTGTTATATGGTCCTTTGTGTAGAGAAGTTTACAACATAGCAGTCTGCTATATCAATGCTACAAGTGGGGAGAGTCTTCCAATAAGACAGGTTATCATCTCCTATAATGTAATTAGGGAAGTGACATTTCATCACCCTTTTTCCATGTTCTGTTAGTTAATGCAGTCACAGTTTTTGCCCATATTTCAAGGGAAATGGATACACAAGGATGCTGATCCCGGGAGTTGCAATAAGTGGGGGCCATCTCAGCCATTGTTGTAAACATACAATTACATTCTTCTTGCTTCTGCAGACTGACCAGGAATGTCCTCATGGAGAGGTATGCAAATGTGAGACTTATAAGAGAAGGCCCAAAGAGACCTATTAATTTTCATGTCCCCTTTGTTCGATAAAAATCTTTTTCAATTTTTAATGATTAAAAATAAAAAAACTTTTCTTATAGTGTTAAAGTTTGCCTGGCTGACCCGAATTTGTCCTCCTTACTTTTCTCATCTCACCTCTGTGCATCCATCTATCCCAGCATTTACACTTATTGACAAACACCAGGTGCACGGCGCATCTGGCTCCCTCACCATATTCTGAGTTCCTTAAGGTCAGACTTTAGCTTGATCATTGCAACCCGACCTGGCACAAAACAGACTCTCCATAAAAGTTTCCTGAATGTGAAAATGAATGAATAGATAAATTATTCAAACTTTATATGTCTTTTCCCCTTCTATTCAACCCTTACAATAACCTAGTATGATACAAATAGTAATTCCTTTATGTATTTATCTTATATATTCTTCATATAAGTTGGTATGTATTTTTTTGTCCTAAATATTGCATTCTTAGAGCTTATATAGGTTTCTCATGGCCAGAATTTAAAAACCACTGTTTTTGGTTTAAATTCCTTACTTTTTCTCCTGGAGCTGCAACCTGATTTTTGACCTTGCCTTTGAAATGTTGACCAACTGACCTTGATTCTAAGGGCACTGTATGTCAAAGCACATGCTCTCCCTCTAAAGTGTGGTATAAAGAAGTAGGCAGGGCCACAGGGCATCTGGCCAAAGAGTTCTTTGATGGAAGTGGGGAGGGGGAAGGGTGGAAGCACTTTATGTTTTTTTTAGTCAGAATCCAGAATGTTCTGAAATGTACTAAAAATAAATTTATTTAAGCAGCCCCTTTGCTGGGCTAAGGAATGCTGATTTTTTTAAAGAACTTGGGAGAGAATGTTTTGGTGAACTTGTATACCGTACCATAAATATTTTTACTAAAATTATAGAATTGTCTGTTTCCTTTCAAATTGCATCAGGACCCAGGCAAGAGCAATGAGTTTTTAATGTGGAAATTTCGTGCACACGTTTCGGCTTCTTCCTTTTCTTCTTCAACTTTGCCAAGCCTCATTTTATGTTTAGTAAAGATTGATTTATTAGTGCTTTTTTGGCCTACCTGATGTGTTATGCAATTTCTCAGCAAATTTGGGGACACAACCATCAGTTTGCAAAACTTGTTTAGTTGTAGCCAAAAAGAGGTTTATTAGATTCAGTCTGATTTATTTACTATGCTGAATCATTTTTGCTTAGCCCAAAGCCTGAAGCCTGATCCTCTCTTTGCCTCCATCTTTTCTTTGAAATTAAAAGAGAGAGAGAGAGAAAGCGTGTGTGCGTGCGCACGTGCGCGAGAGAGAGAGAGAGAGAGAGAGAGGAAAAGAAAAAAATTAATGAGACACAGTGAAACGTGTTTTGTTCCTCAGGGTGCAGAATAAAGTTCTCTGATCTGATGCTGTTTGGAAACTACACGATGATAGAAATTGTTGCTTTGGATGGCCCAAGAGAGGAAGATCTTGAAGCTTGATTTGTTTTTCCCCCCAATAACATATCAGTAAGGCAGGAAAGAGACTGCAACAGGATAATCTGCAAAAGCGAATATGCTCCTCTTGGTGACCGTAAATAACAGAGGAAGGTGTTGAGAGGCACTGCTGCTTCTAAGTGGAAGGCACGGTGACCAGGGTCACTGTGCCTAGCCACCACACTGTGGTTTACCCTCTGTGGAGAGACTTCAGATGTGGTTTCAATCCCATTGAGTGTAATTGACATGAATGCTTGTTGGGTGAACGTCCCAGTAATAGATCCAGCTTCTCCTTCTCTCCGGGCATTGCCAAGAATAGGCTCCAGTTCAGCACAGAATGAGTTTGCTCCAAGTTCTCATCAAACATAATTTCCACTTGTTTTCAAACTGATAAATCCTGAAAGGAACATGTGCTGTTCACTTTGGTTTCTTGAGATGACTGTTCAGCTGCACATGTCTTTTGCATCTGCACAACTCAAGCTGTATTTATAATCCAATGTATCATCTCATGTTCAATAGCACATGTTGAGTGAGTCAGGGACCTCCTCACGTCGTCGGGGAAGAAGGAATTTTAAGTTCTTGATTCATGAAAATGGGTAAGGTCCCTTAAGGATGGCTGTTATGGGCTGAATTGTGCACCCCCCCACCCCCAATTCATATGATGAAGTCCTACCCTCAGTATGTCTGAATGTGGCCATATATATGGCTACAAGGTGTTTAAAGGAATAAGATCATTGGGATGAGTGCTAATCAAATATGGCTGCTGTCCTTATAAGAGGAAGGGATTAGGACACAGAAAACACAGACCAAGGGAGGACCATGTGAGAACACAGAGGGTGGCCATCTACAAGCCAATGAGACAGGCCTTGGAGGAAAGCAACCCTCCAACACCTTGATCTCCAACTTCCAACCTCCAGAACTGTGGGAAAATGAATTTCTCTTCTGTAAGCCACCCAGTCTGGAGTACTTTGTTATGGAAACACTAGCAAACTAATATAGGGAGTGAGTCTTCTAGTGAAGTTGCCCTCTTCGGGCAAAATTACTCTTTTTTGGGTGGAATTCAAGTTAAACCTCATTTAGATGTAGCATGTGGCTTCATTTCCCTATAGAATGGTTTATTTGTGCGAGTGACTTGACATGTTACCTCACATGGTTGCCTTTGACTCTCTGTTGTTTATCCTGGCATCAGGACTGTACTGACTTCTTAATGTGTATAAGAAAGCGTTCACAGAAGGATTAGAGGACAATTTTCTTTGAAGAGATTATATTGATGAAGATAAGAACAATTTGGGTGTAAAAGAACCATTGTTTTAATACCTACATGGATAAGCTTAAATCACATTACCTAAAAGCCCTCTCTCTTAAATGAAGATGACTACTTAATAGAGTAGAAAAAGCATTAAACCGGAAATAGATAATATATGTGAAATCTCTCCAAGATTAGGAAGATTATGAAGTGCTACACATCTGTGCAGTCTGACCTTTAGAATAACCTTGGGATGTAATGGGGTTGGTATTATCATTGCCATTTTTCATCTAACGAGACAAAGACTCAGAGTTGAAGAGATTTGTAAATAAAGTATTTGAACCTCAAATTCCGGTATTCTGATCTAAAGCTTATCCGTTTTCTGTCACTCTACACTGACCCTGTAGAGTTAGTTCATTCAATGAGGAAATGAATGAAAACCATGTAGCATATATCTGTCAGATAGAAAATGATCTCATGTTAGATTGAGATCAATATTGTTATTAAGCAAAAACCTCAGTTAAGAAGCCAGATATGTGTAAAGGTTTGGTCAGTTTTGGTTCATTTATTATGGTGAGGCATCTTAATTCAAATAATTATTTTGTTAGGCATGCTTGATAAAAAATCATTGAAAATGCAATAGTCTATTTTATTATGTAGTATAATGTGATATACATCATTTGTATTTTATTATATTTATTAGTTATGATAAATTTCATTTTTAAATGTGCATAGTAGGATAGACCATTATGGAAAAGTGTGAGATGGTTGGAACATATTCTGACCTAGAGTTCTACCTGAATTAAGCCACTTTGATCTAAGAAAATTAGCAAATGCTGTGCAGACACTTTGTAGTCAGTGAAGTTTAAGATTAATTTTCCCATTTAATGGGAATATATTGAGAACTTATTATGTGCCTGGCTCTATCATAAGCAACAGAAAACTGTATAACAAAAATAATATTTAAGGAAGTTGAATGTGGAGCCGTGAGAAATATGTATGGAAGGATGAGATAAGGAGAATTCATTATGGGGCCTTGTGTAATTCAGTTTCGATATGAGTGTGATCATAATAACATTTTTCTGACATTTGAAGAAAGTCTCTTATAGATAGCATAAAACTGTGTCATATTTGTAAACCCATTCTAACAGGTTCTATCTTTCAAATGCTGTATTTAGACATTTACATTTTGTAGTTGTTGATAGGCTTAGAGTTAAGTCTACTATTAAGTTTACTATTTCTGTTTCTTCCCTCTGTTTCCCTCCTTCCTTGTTTGCTCTTTCTTACTTTCTATTAGGTTATTTGAATCCTCCCCATTTTTTGTATTCCTTTAATGTATCTACTGAGATTTTGATTATACCATTTTGTAGGGTTATTTTAGTGATTATCTGAGGGATTACAACATACATACTTAACTTCTGTCTGTGTGCTTATAATCAAAATTCTACCACTTTAAGCTGAATATGGAAACATTACTATCTTAAAGGCTTTGTGGTATGGTTATAATATGTTACCTCCACATACTTCAAAAGCCCCATCAGACATTGTTACAATTTTGTTTTCAACTATTAAACCTATTTTAAAGAACTCAAGAAGATAAGCGTAGTCTATCCTTTTTACCCAGATATTTATTTACCATGTCTGTTGCTCTTCCTTTGTTCCCGATGTTCCAAATTTCTGTCTGGTATCATTTCCCTTTAGTCTATAGAACTTAATTTAGCAAGTATTTTAGAATAGACAATGTATCTCTTAGTTTTCCTTCATCTGAGAATGCCTTTATTTCACCATTATTAAAGGATATTTTTGCTGAATAAAGATTCAGGGTTATTTTCTTTCATCATTTAAAAATGTTATGCTATTTATTAGCAATGTCCACAATAGCCAAACTATGGAAAGAGCCAACATGTCCATCGGCAGATGAATGGATAAAGAAGATGTGGTAAAAAAAATACAATGGAATATTATGCAGCCATCAAAAGGAATGAGATCTTGCCATTTGCAACGACGTGGATGGAACTGGAGGGTGTTATGCTGAGCGAAATAAGTCAATCAGAGAAAGACATGTATCATATGACCTCACTGATATGAGGGATTCTTAATCTCAGGAAACAAACTAGGGTTGCTGGAGTGGGGGGTGGGGTGGAAGGGATGGGGTGGCTGGGTGATAGACATTGGGGAGGGTATGTGCTATGGTGAGCGCTGTGAATTGTGCAAGACTGTTGAATCACAGATCTGTACCTCTGAAACAAATAATGCAATATATGTTAAGAAAAAAAAAAGAAGAAGAAGATAGTAGGAGGGGAAGAATGAAGGGGGGAAATCAGAGGGGGAGAGGAACCATGAGAGACGATGGACTCTGAAAAACAAACTGAGGGTTCTAGAGGGGTGGGGGGTGGGAGGATGGGTTAGCCTGGTGATGGGTATTAAAGAGGGCACGTTCTTGGGCACCCGGGTGGCTCAGTTGGTTAAGCAACTGCCTTCGGCTCAGGTCATGATCCTGGAGTCCCTGGATCGAGTCCCGCATTGGGCTCCCTGCTCGGCAGGGAGTCTGCTTCTCCCTCTGGCCCTCCCCCTTCTTATGTGCTCTCTCTCATTCTCTCTCTCTCTCTCAAATAAATAAATAAAATCTTTAAAAAAAAAAAAGAGGGCACGTTCTGCATGGAGCACTGGGTGTTATGCACAAACAGTGAATCATGGAACACTACATCAAAACTAATTATGTAATGTATGGTGATTAACATAACAATAAAAATGTTATGCTATTTCTTTTTGGTCTTTATGGTATCTGATGAGAAATCTGCAGGAATTGAATCATTGGTTCCTCATAGATAATGCACTGTTTTGCTCTAAATTCTTTCAAGATTTTGTTCTTGCCGTTAGTCTTCAGTAGCTTAATTATGATGGATGTGAGCATGAGTTTCTTTCTTTAAGTTTATCCTTTTGGGGGGTAACTCAGCTTCTTGAAACTGTGGGCTTATTCTTGTCAAAATGAGAAGTTTTCAGCTATTATTTCTTTAAATATATTTTTTCTGGCATTGCTTTCTTTCTCATCTCTTTCTGATAAAGCTGATGACATGGATACTAGACTCTTTGTTATTGTCCTACATTTTCTCAATTCTTTTTCTCTCTGACGTTAAGATTGGATATTTCTTATTGGTTTATTTTCAAATTCATTGACTCTTCTTTTTGTCATTTCCAAACTGCCATCAAACCCATCCACTGAGTTGTGTTGTGTTGTTGTTGTTGTCGTTTTTTTAATTTTAGTTACTGTGAATTTTCCAGTTCTAAAATTTCCACTTAGTTCTTCTTTATATCTTCTATTCCTTCACTAAGTCTTTATATTTCTATTTGTTTCAGAGTGTTTGTGTTTGCTTATTAGAGCATTTGTACACTAGTTTAAAAAATTTGTCAGATACTTCCAATATCTGTGTTATCTTAATTATATCTGCACCTGTCAGTTATCTTTTCCCATGTGAGTTAGATTTTCCTAATTGGAATATGCTGAGTTATTTTGAATTATATGCTACTAATTTTGAGTAGTGTGTAATAAGACCCTGCATCTCTTTCCAATGTTGATATTTTTGTTTTAGTAGGAAATTAATTTTGTTAGATTCAAGCTGAAAATTCTAACCCACCTTCTATATATAGGCTGTGGTTCCAAAGTGAATTTGGTCTTCAAAGTCTTCAAAATTCTCTTTGGATATGTCCCATGTCTGTTGTGGCCTGCTGTTGGCTCAGTTCTCAGAGTGCCCTAGGACTAGAATAAGTTCTATGAAAACAAGTCATGGTTATCCCAAACAGTTCACAAACAGTTTTATAGGGTCACTCTCCTGAACTTTAACCTATCCGTGATCTCTACTTTCATCCTCTCTACTTTGTTTTTGTTTATTGCCTCCACCCTCTTGGGATCACAGTCTACTAATCAAAGAGAAAAATTCCTTCTCCTAGAATTTTGGTTCTTGCTGGCCTTCACTGTTATGAAGATATTGGATTGCTTCAGGACTGAAATGTAAAAGAATGAAGAAAAGCAGAAATAAAAACAGAGAGCGATTTCTGTACTCTCTCACAGTCAATTCTCCTTCCTGGAGGAAGACCTGGAGGGCATCTGCTCTAGCTTCTCTGTCTGTGCCAATCCCACTCTGGTTTTCATGCCCAGTTTCATTCAGGTTGGAGGATTGTTAAGAAAAATGTTCATTGGGTCGCCTGGGTGGCTCAGTTGTTAAGCGTCTGCCTTGGGCTCAGGTCATGATCCCGGGGTCCTGGGATCACGCCCCGCATCAGGCTCCCTGCTCGGTGGGAAGCCTGCTTCTCCCTCTCCCACTCCCCCTTCTGGTGTTCCTGCTCTCGCTGTCTCTCTCTCTCTCTCTCTGTCAAATAAATAAAATCTTTAAAAAAAAACAACAAAAAAAAGAAAAATGTTCATAAATGCACTATAGGCTCAATGGTACATTGAACTCTTGTCCTCCCTCCCCCAATTTACCTTCTACTGACTTTTCATAGTTTTCAGAGAGCTGCTCCATACAATCTGTTCAAGGCGTGTGTCTATAGTAACTGTAAGAAACAAAGTGTTATGTACTTACTCCATCTTACCTGGAACCAGAAACTTAGTAGAGATTCAAATGGATTTCTAATTATTTTGTGTTTGGAGGTGACTGATTTAATATTGTATTAAGTCTGTACAATGGAGCAGCTTTGTTTGTACTAGTCACATAAATATTAGTGATCATGACATATATCACATGGCTATGAGATATAAAATATAACAGACATTGTCAGTGCTATCCCCGTATAACTTCAGCATTCACCTTACTGTCACTGTAAACACCTGAGATTTTCTGCTCAAAGGTTATATTCAGCTTGCACATCAAGCAAGCTGGGAGTGCCAGAGAAAGAATGTCTCCAGAATGAGACTTCAAACAATGACAAAAGTTATTGGATAAATACCCATAGCTCCCTCTTTCCTTGGGAGGCCAGTTCTGAGGTATTCTAACCCAGTCTCCTGGAGTTCTCCAGCAGGACTGAACTCACATGCCTATAGTGATAACAAGCTTAATAACATATCCTTGATTAGTTTCCTTTCTTTCTCTTTCTCCAGCAGGACTGAACTCACATGCCTATAGTGATAACAAGCTTAATAACATATCCTTGATTAGTTTCCTTTCTTTCTTTCTCACTGTCTCTCCCACCAGTGTTTTCTAGGAACACCTCTCAAATAAAACACTTTTACTCAAAACCTTGTCTTAGGAAACTTGACTCCCAGAAGATCCAAACTATGACTAACTTTAATAGGCTTTTTAAAGGAAAATTTCTGTATAAACTCAAACCATTTTTTGTTACAATATCATAAATAGCTCAGGTAAAATAAGTGAGTAGTCTTCAAGGAACATGGGGAAATTCTTACTTTACAGATCTTAAGAAGTTTCAGTGACAATGAGGATTTAATAGATAAATAAAATATAATTCTGCTATTATCAGAAATGAATAAATTCTGATATATTGATATCCTGATATATATCCTGGTGTATGTCAACACACCAATATATTGATTAAAAAATCTATTTATCATCAATGTATTAGTGGTAGAATTCCCATTTGGCACAAAAGAACCCCAGATTTGGTTCTAGACCAATGGCAAACTGGTTACAAAGTAGGACTGTGTGATGGGGTATCTGAAGATTTAAAAGTTTAGTTGCCTGTCTTTGGGCATGTTCTTCATTTCCCTGAGATTCATTTTATTCATTTATAAATTCAGGATGTTGGACTTAAACAAAATTTTGTAGTGTTTGACTCACGGATTTCTAGTGGGTTTATGCATGGATTTCTACAGTGAACTGCACTGAAATTATTGGGTACATCAATGTCTGTGACTACGAACAATTAACAAGCACTAGGATTACTAAGCACCTTACCATTCTATTATTCTGTGAGGCTATCCAAGATGAAGCAGAAATTATTTTGCAAAGTTATCCAAAAACAAGTATGAGGGCAGAATATTACTGATAAAAGTGCACTTAAAGAATAAGATTATAGGAATAAGACCAAGTCAAAGAGAATGTAGGATGACCAAAAAAAAAAAAAACAAAAAACCCATGTAAAGGTTATAAAATATCTTCTTATGAATATTTCCTTTGGTTTATTTAAGGTGATTTTGCATAAAGAGCCTGTAAAGCATGTGACAGTTTATAAGTGACTCAGCCACAGGCAATTTCCACAGATACTTTATTTTTTCACTAATGAGTGAGTAGTGAATAAAGCCGTTGAAGTGATCACATCTGCTAAATATTCTAGGTGCAAGAGCAGAAGAGTGAATAATGTAATGTGGGGGTTGTTGAGCAAAAGGGGCATGTAGTGCCATGGCTCAAGAAGGAACAGGTGCATCAAGTGTGAGAGAGAGTGAGAAGGCCAGTATGACTGCTCATGGTGGGCAATGTGAAAATCCATAGAACACAGGGTCAGACAGTAGACAGGAGCTGGATCATGATGGTAGGACCTTGTAATTCAAGGTTTTATTCCAATTCCCATTGGGAAACATTTGGAGTATTTCAGGCAAGGATGGGAATGATCAAATATTTAAAAACTCACTCTGAATACTGTATGAATAAAAATGAATTGCGTACCTACTCTGTGTAAGACATTGTGTTAGCTGCTTGGAATGCAGAGGTGAATTAAGAGGTTCACAGTTGAAGGGACAAAGCAGAGGTGTGATTATACAATTACAATTTAGGATAAGAACTTGTTAAAGCATGTAAATAATTACCCTTAAAATAAATCCCTTCTTCAATGACTTATGTGTGTGTCACCCATGTCCCTAATACCAGAATCATCTTTATTTTAAATATTCCACATGATACCATAGTAGAATCTTGGTTGGGATTTAGAGAAGATAAAAGAAAACAAAACAACAAGCAATTAAGGTCTCACAGTCATTCACTCCTTTTTTTCCCTCTGAAGCATGAGCATGTAAATTTGAAAGTTCATTATATCCTAGTTGGAATAGTAGTAGTGGTATAAATAATAATAACAGTAATCACCCCTTGTTCATTTGTGTTGTGCTGTTTATATAATGCTGTTATGCATATCCTTTTTAGTTATCCTCTTTCTTTTCAGTACCGCATGGTGGAATAATCCAAGCAGACATTTTACTTTCTCTATTTCACTAATGAAAATACAAACAGTAAAAGGAAATTTTTTATTTTCTTTAAAGATTTATTTCCTTATTTGAGAGAGAGAGCAGGGGGAAGGGAAGGGGGAGAGGGAGAGAGAGAATCTCAAGCTGAACCCTGCTGAGTGCAGAGTCCAATGTGGGGCTGGATCTCCAGATCCATGAGATCATGACCTGAGCTGAAAGCAAAAGTTGGACACTCAACTGACTGAGCCACCCGAGCACCTCAAAAGGAAACTTTTTAAAAGAAAACCCAGGGTAAGAAATGAATTTTGCTTTGTAACATGGTAGTCACTTATATGGCTATATATGGTATAATAGATATGAAACAAAATCTCAGGAGACAGTACTTATCCTTACAAAGCACTCTCCCATTCTATATCTATTGGATATTATAGTATTCTATTCCATTTTTAAAATGCTTGTCACAACCAACCAAATTGATAGGTTGCATCCCACAGTTTGAAAAACTTCAGATCAAATATTTGCCCAAGATCACACAGCTAGTAAATTGTGTGTCTGAGGTTTAAATTTTTGTCTCTGCATTCCCCATCTGATGCTCTTTTCATATAACTAACATCTCTGGCTCTTCATTTTATGCACACCAATCCAACCAGCAGACTTTGGCCATGTTTATGGTCCTAAGATACAACAAATAATTTCAGTTCTTTTCTTTAAGAAAAAGAAAGAAAGGCTTAGTGAAGCCTACCTGCCTATTGGATGCAGATATACAGACCCTCATTTTAATCTGCAATAACAGATCTGTATTTAGAAGTAGAATAGAAATCTGTGTCTATAGATTTCTAGCAGGTTTGTGAAAGAGCTTCCTGGCATCAGTGACCCTTCCCCACTGAATTCTATGCCTGCTCTCAAATCTCCCTCATGCCTATTTGATACATTATGTACAACATGTTTCTTGCCATTCCCTGAAGACATCAAACATATCCCTACCCTAGTCACGTTATTTGTCATGTTCCTATTGCTGGAAATATCTCATCACATCCCATCAAACACCACCATAGACTAGTAATTATCTACCTCTCCGTTTTCTCTGTGAAGTAGAAATTAGTTGCTTTGGTTTAAAGTTACAATTAATACATTTCAGAACATGAAATTACATGACACCAGAGCAATGGTAGAAGAGAAGTATGAATGCATAAGCAAGGTCATTGAATGAGTGAGTTTGTCAAGGTAAAAGGAATAGTTTTCTCTTTAAGTGCCTGATTGTTCCAGAACGTGAAAAACGATAGTGAGGAAAAAAATATGAATGGATATAGAAAGTTGGAAAAAGTTTGCAGAAAGGGAATTTTTATTTGCTTTGATTTTTAATACCTGCAAATACTGAGCCTGAAAAGGAAGAATAAAAATGTGTTAAGGGGTGCGTGAGTGGCTCAGTCTGTTAATTGTCCAACTCTTGATTTCTACTCAGGTCATGTCTCAAGATTGTGAGATCGAGCCCTGCATTGGGCTCTGCACTCAGCAGGGAATCTGCTTTGAGGTTCTCTCTCTCCTTCTCCCACAGCTTGTGCACGCACTCTCTCTCTAAAATAAATAAATAAATCTTTTAAAAAATGTGTTAAAATTTTGCCAAAATTGGCTTCATTTAATGAGTTTATTTAAAAGATGAGAAAAAGCTGGTGAAATCTTCATTGCCAAATAAGTATATTAAAGCAAAATTCAAACTATTTTAGTGGCTGGGTGGCTCAGTCGTCAAGCATCTGCCTTGGGCTCAGGTCATGATCCCAGGGTCTTGGGATTGAGCCCCGCATCAGGTTCCTTGCTCGGTGGGAAGCCTGCTTCTCCCTCTCCCACTCCCCTTGCTTGTGTTCCTGCTCTCACTGTCTCTCTCTCTGTCAAATAAATAAATAAAATCTTTAAAAAAAAATTCAAACTATTTTACTCAGTTAAAATGATAAATTGTTCTTAGAGCTCTTAACAAGGTGGTGTAATAAGTTGGGTTTACTTCTCTGGGTTTACTAAGGATTAATTGACCTGTATCACTGCATAAGTTTAAGGCATACAGCGTGATGGTTTGGTTTACATATATTGTGATGACCACAATAGGTTCAGCTACCATCCATCTTCTCATGTAGATATAAGAAAAAAGGAAGGAAGAAGAAAAGAAAAAAAGGAAAAAAACACCTCTTTGTGATAAGAACTCTTAGGATTTACTCTCTCTCTCTTTAAAGATTTTATTTATTTATTTGTTTGTTTGTTTGTTTGTTTGCCAGAAAGAGGGAGAGGGAGAGAGAGACTCTCAGGCAGACTCCATGCTGAGCACAAAGCCTGAAATGGGGCTCAGTCTCATGACTTTGAGATCATGACCTGAGCTGAAATCAAGAGTCAGATGCCTAACCGACTGAACCACCCAGGCGCCCCAAGATTTACTCTCTTAGCATGTTTCCTACATGTCACATAGCAGTGTTAGCTATAGTCACCATTATATCCCTAGTACTTATCTTATAAGTTTGCACCTCTTGACTATCTTCCTCCAATTGCCCTCCTTCTACCCTCTGCCTTTGGTAACCACAAGTCTTTTATCTATGATGTTTTCTGTTTGTTTGTTTGTTTTTAGATTGTTTTAGATTCCATGTAATGAAATACCATACAGTATTTTTCTCTGACTTATTTCACTTAGCATAATGCCTTTGAGGTCCATCCATGTTGTCACAAATGTCCTTGTTTTTTATGATATTCCAGTGTGTGTGATATATATATCTGACAACTTCTTTATCCATTCATCCACCAATGGACCCTTAGGTTGTTTCCATGTCTTGGCTATTATAAATAATCCTGCCATGAACACAGTGGTTCAAATAGGTATCAATTTTTTCGAGATAGTGTTTTTGTTTCCTTTGGATATATTCCCAGAAATGGAGTTGCTGGATCATACCAGCAGCTGTGCCAATTTACAATTTCACCAAGTGTGCACAGGGGTTCCCTTTCCTCCACTCCCATGCCAGCATTTGTTATCTCTTATCTTTTTGATGATAGCCATTCTATCAGGAGTGAGGCGGTATCTCATTGTACTTCTAATTTGCATTTCCATAATGAGTTGTAATGTTGAGCATCTTTTCATGCACCTATTGGCTTTTCACATGTCCTCTTTGGAGAAATGTCTATTTAGGTCCTTTGTCCATTTATTTATTTTTATTTTTTTTAAACTGGGTTGTTTAGGAGGTTTTGTTTGTTTACTTGCTTGTTTGTTTGCTATTGAGGTGTGGGCATTTTTTATATATTTTGGACATTATCTTCTTATCAGATTTATGGCTTGCAAATATTTTTTCTCATTTCACCATTTCACTTTGTTATTAGTTTCTTTTGTTCTACAGCTTTTTAGTTTGATGTAGTCCCACTTGTGTATTTTAGTACTTTGTTGCATCTGCTTTGGGTGTCATATCCAAAATATCTTTACCAAGACCCATGTCAAGGAACTTTGTACCTATGTTTTCTTCTAGGAGTTCTATGGTGTCACGTCTTAAACTTAAGTCTTTAATTCATTGTGAGTTAATTTTTTTGATGATTTTTTATTATCTGTGTAATCTGCCCAGATAACAAAGATTCCATATCTTATCATAATTATCTGTGATTTGTGTTCACTTTATCATGCCTTTAATTACTTTTTAAAACATTCCTACCTGTGATAAAGTTCTTTACAATCATTTCCTTACTATATTAATTTTAAAATAGTTTAATGTCATTTTATTTTGATTAAATAAATAACTATTTTTTTCTCAGGCCCCCACCATGAGCTTATCACAGTCAAGTGACAAAATCTTCTGCATTAACACATTTAATTTTATTTTCTCAAGATCAGACCCTAAAATTAGGGGACAAAATCAGGACATCTTTTACACCTAAAACTCTCTTTAGGATTTCTTAGAGGGCCTCTGGAAAATCACAGTGATTTTTTTCCTTCATTTTATAAAAAGATAGATGTTAGAAATAATTATGACTGTCTCATATGCTCCATACTTCTTAATCAACTTAACACTTTTATAAAAACTGCATAGGAAGAACTGCCAGATCAGAAGGGATGTTCAGCCTTTTCTAGATTAAGCCAATGTAGCTAAAATGTGACTGATCTATATATCGGATATGTATATAGTATGTATTATGGTAAAGCCCTAGATATTTTTCAATGCTTTCTCTGTTCATAATAAATATTCTTTTTAAAAACTTTTATTTAAATTCCAGTTAACATACAGTATAATATTAGTTTCAGGTGTACAATTTAGTGATTCAACACTTCCATACATTACCCGGTGTTCATCACAAGTGCACTCCTTAATCCCCATCACCTATTTAACCCATCCCTTTACCCGCCTTCCCCCTGGTAACCATCGTTTTTTCTCTATAGTTAAGAGTTTGTTTCTTAGTTTTCCTCTCTCTCTCTTTTTTTCCCTATGCTTTGTTTGTTTTGTTTCTTAAATTCCCATATTCTGTTCATAATGTATTCTTATCCTCAAGGAAAATGTCGACTACTCTTTATAAAATGTTTTGTAATATACTCCAGTAGAATTTTACCTCCACCATTATATTTTTGGTTACCATAATAAATTAACCACAACCTTTCATCTCATTATTAAATTGGTTTTTATTTTCCTGTGGTGCTCGCCTGAAGTCTCTACTATAAACTATGGAAATTTGTGTCTTCAAAGGGAGAGTCTGAGTCCTGTAAAGAGATTATCCTAATTTATGATATATCCAAGAACAGGCTCTTGGTACAGGTTTCTAAGCTAACATTGCCTAGACAATTTTCAGAAAGCTTCAGTAGGCTGAGTCGGGATTTCCAGTGTTCATTTTAGCCCAGAAGCAGACACACTTCATGAAAACAGACCATTCACCCCCAATATCCAGCATATGAATATATTACATAGAACATAATGAACTAATAAGAACAGCTTACTTGTTTAAATATGATATAGTTTAGCACTTTTTTTTTCAAATTAACAAACTGTAATTGTTTTCCCAAAGATACATTCTTTTTCATACACTGTAACCAAAACAAGCAATGTACATGAAATAAGAGAAAATAAATTAAAAATCCATAGCATAGGTAAGGAAGCTCTAGTCTGCACAGCTGAGTTTCCAGCAATATAAGGAGGCTCGAAAGTTTCTTTTATAAGAATGCCTGCTAGCAGGGTTCCAGCCAGGTGGTTGGTTGGTCCGTAAGTCAGTCTTGAGTGCTTGAAGCAGGTCTGTGTTTTTTCCTTAGCATTTAGAATAGCCATCATTACTTTTTAATATTCATGGATGAATAAGAAGGTCTTTTCTCCTTCTTCCGTATCATTCTCTGGGTATCAATTTAGTAAGCATTTGTAAACTGAAATAAAACATTTTTAAGTGGTGTTACATCTCACTGTTTCTCGTAATTCAGGAACAAATACTTTTACTGAGCTTCATAAAAATCTGTCCTCCTTTGTACCAGGTTACAATTGGACAAATGAATTGTGCAATCAGGATCACACAGCAGTGCCCTGTTTGAGAACGAGTCTCATTTAATCAGACCTGACAAGCCCAGTATTTAGGAACAAGGATTGACTTTATACTTGGAAGCAATGCCTATAAAATTTTCCCAAGAACACGGACCTGGGCTTGGCTCACAGGTAGGAAAGGAGCCACTTCCTGGAAGGTTAGGAACTTTAGAAGAATTTGCAGACTGTAAGAAGAGAGAAATCCACCCAAATTCATAAGTGTTGTGAATGAAATTTGGTGGACCAAATGCCTTGGGCTAGGTTTCCTAGCCTCAGGATAGAGAAGTAAATGAGAGGGGTGCCTGGATGGCTCAGTCCTTAAGCATCTGCCTTCAGCTCAGGTGATGATTCCAGGACCTTGTGGAACCCCACTCGGCTCCCTGCTCAGCGGGAAGCCTGCTTCTCCCTCTCCTGCTCCCTCTCCCCTTGCTTGTATTCCCTCTCTTTCTGTTTCTCTCTCTGTCAAATAAATAAGTAAATAAATAACATCTTTAAAAAAAAGAGAGAGAAGTAAACAAAGAGAGTCTTTTTAAAAGTCTAATTGAGATTCCTTGTGAAATTTTCCAAACAGAAGTAAATTCTCTGGCTGTTGTGTTTACTCAATACTCTAAGTTTCTAGATTTTCATTGTAAATTCAAGGAGAGTTATATAGTTAGTTTGTACTCTTGCTGCAGGCCATATGTAGCAAAACTAGCCTTTCTTGGTCAGAAGAGCAAGCTTTGAAGATTATTTATGATCTCAGGAGCTAGGTGGGCAAGGCGGAATGCTAGAAAAATAATCCAAATAATCAAAAAAATAATCCAAAACTTAAAAATAGGCAAAAGAGATTACTGGGAATTCTTTCAGAGAAGCGCTAGGCTTAACTTTCTATTGTCTGCTTATTTAATCAAAAAATAATCCAAAACTTAAAAATAGGCAAAAGAGATTACTGGGAATTCTTTCAGAGAAGCGCTAGGCTTAACTTTCTATTGTCTGCTTATTTGGTACAGGCAGAGAGGAAGATGAAGATTTTTGTCCAGTAAAGACGCAAGTGACTTCTGACCAATGAAATGGTAATCCCTGAAGGTATTATACGCCCTGTATGGCATTAACCAGTGCTGTCTCTGATTCAACAATCTTAACTTTCTTTTATGAAATTTTATATACCTATGTGTGCACAAAGGCACATGCACACATGTGCCTGTATTTTAAATCAGTCACAACATCCCATCTGTGTTACCCATTAGTTAATAATGAATAAGTTGGTTAATAATGAGTTAATGTTAAATAAAATCCTTTTTTTTTTTTTTAATAAAATCCTTGACATGTATTTATATCTGGTCCTTTTTCAGTGAATGAAGAATGACTGCATGTCTATAGAACTAGCTTACTTCTTTACATATGAGGTTGACTTTTGTTCTCCATAGAATAAAGCCTCATGTCAGAGATGAGGGAGTAGAGATAGTGTGATTTACTAGTACCAGGGAACCAGTAAGTAATGGAAGAAGAGACTAGAGATAGTAACAAGGATTCAATGCAGATGGAGGATTATTTGTTTACTTCTTAAAAAGAAAGAACAGATGTGTGGATTGACATGCCTGTGACTAGGTAGAAAGACAAGGTGAAGATTTGTAGACACAGGAGTTAGAGAAGGAAATTGTTGTAGATGTGAATAGAAATGGAAGAGAACAAAAAACTTTGGTATAAACTTTTTTTTTAATTTGTTATTGTTATGTTAATCACCATACATTACATCATTTGTTTTTGATGTAGTATTCCATGATTGTTTGTATATAACACCCAGTGCTCCATGCAGAACGTGCCCTCTTTAATACCCATCACCAGACTAACCCATCCTCCCACCCTCCTCCCCTCTAGAACCCTCAGTTTGTTTTTCAGAGTCCATTGTCTCTCATGGTTCGTCTCCCCCTCCGATGTCCCCCCCTTCACTCTTCCCCTCCTGCTATCTTCTTTTTTTTTTTCAACATATATTGTATTATTCGTTTCAGAGGTACAGATCTGTGATTCAACAGTCTTGCACAATTCACAGCGCTCACCATAGCACATACCCTCCCCAGTGTCTATCACCTAGCCACCCCATCCCTCCCACCCCCCACCACTCTAGCAACCCTCAGTTTGTTTCCTGAGATTAAGAATCCCTCATATCAGTGAGGTCATATGATACATGTCTTTCTCTGACTGACTTATTTTGCTCAGCATAATACCCTCCAGTTCTATCCACATTGTTGCAAATGGAAAGATCCCATTCCTTTTGCTGGCTGCATAATATTCCATTATATATATATATATATATATATATATATATATATATATATATATATACCAAATCTTCTTTATCCATTCATCTGTTGGTGGACATCTTGGCTCTTTCCACAGTTTGGCTATTGTGGACATTGCTGCTATAAACATCAGGGTGCACATACCCCTTCGGATCCCTACATTTGTATCTTTGGGGTAAATACCCAGTAGTGCAATTGCTGGATCATATGGTAGCTCTATTTTCAAGTTTTTGAGGAACCTCCATACTGTTTTCCAGAGTGGCTGCACCAGCTTGCATTCCCACCAACAGTGTAGGAGGGTTTCCCTTTCTCCACATCCCCACCAACATCTGTCATTTCCTGACTTCTTAATTTTAGCCATTCTGACTGGTGTGAGGTGATACCTCATTGAGGTTTTGATTTGGATTTCCCTGATGCCGAGCGATGTTGAGCACTTTTTCATGTGTCTGTTGGCCATTTGGATGTCTTCTTTGGAAAAATGTCTGTTCATGTCTTCTGCCCATTTCGTGATTGGATCATTTGTTCTTTGGGTGTTGAGTTTGATGAGTTCTTTATAGATTTTGGATACTAGCCCTTTATCTGATATGTCATTTGCAAATATCTTCTCCCATTCTGTCGGTTGTCTTTTGGTTTTGTTGACTGTTTCTTTTGCTGTGCAAAAGCTTTTTTTCTTGATGAAGTCCCAATAGTTCATTTTTGCCCTTGCTTCCTTTGCCTTTGGCAATGTTTCTAGGAAGAAGTTGCTGTGGCTGAGGTTGAAGAGGTTGCTGCCTGTGTTCTCCTTTAGGATTTAGATGGACTCCTGTCTCACATTTAGGTCTTTCAACCATTTGGAGTCTATTTTTGTGTGTGGTGTAAGGAAATGGTCCAGTTTCATTCTTCTGCATGTGGCTATCCAATTTTCCCAACATCATTTGTTGAAGAGACTGTCTTTTTTCCATTGGACATTCTTTCCTGCTTTGTCAAAGATTAGTTGACCATAGAGTTGAGGGTCCATTTCTGGGCTCTCTATTTCATTCCATTGATCTATGTGTCTGTTTTTGTGCCAGTACCATACTGTCTTGATGATGACAGCTTTGTAATAGAGCTGGAAGTCCGGAATTGTGATGCCGCCAGCTTTGCTTTTCTTTTTCAACATTCTTCTGGCTATTCAGGGTCTTTTCTGGTTCCATGCAAATTTTAGGATTATTTGTTCTATTTCTTTGAAAAAAGTGGATGGTATTTTGATGGGGATTGCATTGAATGTGTAGATTGTTCTAGGTAGCATTGACATCTTCACAATATTTGTTCTTCCAATCCATGAGCATGGAATGTTTTTCCATTACTTTGTGTCTTTCTCAAGGAGATCAGTAGAGGGCCACCTAGCCAATGAGAAACATAGAGCCAAATAAGGAAAAGAATATAAAAGAGTAGGGATGGCTGAAGTGTAATGCATTGTGGGAAAGGGGACTATTTTAAGAAACACATAACATAGACCAGAATTGAGCATTGCCACTGAGGATGTGATCAAGTGGGAGGTTGGAAGAAATATTTTTGAAACAGGAGCAGTAATGATGAGGGAGCAGAAGGCAAGCTGAGGGCAAACACAAGCTGACACCCTGCAACCCACCCACCCCCAGAGCTGGGATATGTGTGACATCCTCAGGCAATCCTGCCTGTCCTAAAACTAAGAAAAGGGGGAAAAAAATGTTAACTAATAAAAATCACAGTCCAGCAAGACCTGAGTCTCCCTCAGTTTACAAATGTCTTAGTGATTTACATGAAAAAAGCATTCTTATCAATAACTTAACTTCCAGAAGGAAACTCCCAACTGTCTTAATGTTAATACTTTGCTAGAGGGAAAAACAACCTTAACTTGGCAAGGCCTCCAGTATCTTGCAGGTCCTCTTTAGCATACAAAAGTTCTTTTGAAAACCTCCCTTTTTCCTTACCTCCAACTCCCAAGTATATAATCAGTCACTCCTCACAATCCCCGTGCAGGTCTTTCTGCCCACAAGTCCTGTCCCCGTGCCTTAATAAAACCACCTTTTACACCAAAGACGTCTCAAGAATTCTTTCTTGGCCATCGGCTCCAGACCTCACCTACATTCAAAACTACATCAATAGGATTTGGCAAATGGTTGTATGTGGTTATGTGGAAGAGTGGATGGAGATAAAGGAAGGTGTCCAGGTTTTAAGCCTCTCTGCCTAAAACGGTGATACCATTGACAAAAGGAATAAATTTAAGAGGAAGCTCAATCTGATAAAGAAGCATGGAGATTCAGGGATTACTTCTGTTTAAAATATACTGACATGGTGATGTTAGTCAAATACTCAAGAGAAGATAGCCTGTGGGCAGTTGGTCTCAGAAGTTACCCTGTGGGCAGTTGGAAACATGAGACCAGAGATTAAGGAATGTTCCACTTACCCTTCCTATGTACACAGGAAGATCTTATGTCCTAGTCTTCCTTGCATTGTGTTTGTAGCCATGTGACCGGTTTGACAACAGAATGGGGGCAGGAGTGAGGCACACCATTTCCAGGCATGTCCTTAAAACTTGTGCCTCATTCCACTTCTTTCTCTTTCCCTGACTGAAATTGAAGTAATGAGATGAGCAAAGAGCCCATATCCTTGATTCACATTCAGGGACAAGACACCTTCAGTATGGACTTTGATATTAGCAAGCAAACAAACTTTTGCTTTAAGCCAATGATACTTGGGGGTTTATTTCTAGTTGCCCTACAATGACTAATAATATAGTCAAGATTAGAGATCTACATAACCATTTTCTAGCTGACTGCATAAAAACGTATGAGCTGGCTGCATCTGAATTACTTGGGGCAGGGAAGGGGATGCTTTTGAAACTGCCATATTCTTGGTCCTAAACTAGACCTGCTGGTTTTAGAAGCTCCAGTGAGGGGCCCCTGAAATTTTATTTTTAGCAAGCAGCCTATGTGATTCTGAGATTAACAAAGGACCTATCTAGGAAGATAATGGAAGACATTAACTGGAATAGATTATCAAGAGAAAGGGAGAGAGAAATGAGGGTGGAGGTGGGGGTTAAGGGCCAAGATAAAGAATTTGGAGAATACCTGCATCTATGCAATGGAAGGAGGAAAAGAGCTGGAAATAATGAAAAAAAAAATATTATTATAATAAGGAAGTCAATAAGGTAAGTAGAAGACAACAGAAGAGAGAATTTCAAGGACCCATGGATGGTCCACAATGTCAAATATTTTAACAGCAGTGCTTCTCAAACATTAATGTGTATCTGAACCACTGGAGTATGTTGAAAACCACGGAGTTTAATTCAGTAAGTCTGAGGTGAGGCCAGAGATTCTGCATTTCTACCAAGCTCCCAGGTGATATGGATGCTGCAGGTCCACGGACCACACTTTGAATAGCAAGACTTTATACAAATTGATACAGCCCAACAAAGAATGAGCCACTGGATTTTCTAACAAGGATGTCAATGGTGAATTTTAAGAAAGAGATTTTTAAGATGGTAAAGGAAGAGGCCAGATGGCATGCATTTAAAGAGTGTGTAGGTAATAATAAAATGGAGACATTTATCTTAGACTATACTTTCTTTTAAAAAAAAATGGAGGGTAATGAGAAGAGAAGCAAAAGAAGCACATAAGGGTAGGAAGTTTCTGAATGGGAAAATTATTTAATATAAAGAATATTGTGGGCTGAGACAAAGTAGTACTTGCTGATAAAAAGGAAATAAAATATACATTTGCCATCTACTGCTTAGGAAGATATAGATCCAATTTTCTTTTTTTTTTTTTTTAAGATTTTATTTATTTGACAGAGAGGGACACAGTGAGAGAGGGAACACAAGCAGGGGGAGTGGGGGAGGGAGAAGCAGGCTCCCTGCTGACCAGGGGGCCCAATGTGGGGCTCGATCCCAGGACCCTGGGATCATGACCTGAGCCGAAGGCAGACACTTAATGACTGAGCCACCCAGGTGCCCCAATATAGATCCAATTTTCTTTCCTTAATAAAGTAAAAAATCAATATCACTTCCCCCATATTATGTAGACCTTAAAATATTTAGCCATTATGATCTTATTTCCATCTTACATATCATTGTTTTCCAGTACTTTATTTGCAAGTTGCTTTCTTTACCTATTCAATTATTTGTGGTTGTTGATGTTTTATATGAACATTGTCTAGATTTACCCACATGTTTACCAATTCCTTTCCTCACCTTCTTGATAATTTTTTTTTTTCCAGGTGGGTGCAACATCCTTCTTCCTGAGCAGTCTTGCTACTCAAAATGTGGAGATTGGATCAACACTTGAGAGCTTAGTAGAAATGTAGAACCTCAGGATCTAGACCAAATGAATCAGAATTGCATATTAACAAGTTTCCTAGGTGACTTCTGGCACATTAAGGTTTGAGAATTTCTAAGTGGGACCTGAGATGCTGCATTTCTGACACCTTCCAGGTAATGCTCATGTCACTAACTCTGGTCCAAGAGATGGTTCACAGCAAGATTTGAGGTTTATTTAGGTTATTTACTGATAATAAGTAATTTCAAGTTTTAATGTCTGAAAATGTCTTTATTTTATGTCATCTTGGGAATTGTTGTTTAGTATGACACACAATATGAGGTAGAGAGTTATTTTTTCTTTCATTTGAGAGATGTCCCAGTTTTCTGATTTCACTTGTTTCTGCTGAGAAATTTTCTATTCCTATAATTAATTGGGCTTCCTCTGTAGGTAACCTTTTTATTCTCTTGATGTTTTTAAAATGTTCTCTTTGTTTTTGAAGTTGTGTAGTTTCTTGACTAATATTTTGTGAATTTCTTTTTAAAAAAATACTGCTTCAAATGTATATTTGAGTCTGTAATCTGAGGACTCGAGTCTTCAAATAATTCTGGAGTGTTCTTAGTTATTTCCTCTGTGAATATTTATTACCTTATGCTTTTCCTATTGTCTCCTTCTGGAATGCCTTTCAAACATTTGATGGATCTTCTCCATGCTGCTTAACCTTTCTTTCTTATTTTATAAGTTTTGCCTCTTTGTATTGCATTCTGAATCATTTCTTGATATACCTTCCAGTTCACTAATTTTCTCTTCAGCTGTGCTTTATCTTCTGTTTAATATTTACATTGAGTTTAATCCCAATGCCCATGTAACTGTGGTTTCCATTGATATAGATCTCCCTAGGTCTTTTTCTTTTTTCAATACTATAACATTGTTTCATATATTCTGGCCCATTTTTTAATTTAATTATTCTAAATGCATTTATTTATAAGTCTGCCTCCCAAAAGTCCTCTATTAAATATTTTTGAAAGTCTAACATGTTATTTTTTCAGGATTTTGCTTAAGGGGGCCTGTTTCCTTGAGCAGTACTTCTCAAACTTTAATACATATTTGAATCATATGCACATATTATAAAATCACATGTTTTGACCCAATTGATCTAAGGAAAGTCCTGAGATTCTTTGTTTTTAACAAGCTCCCAAGAGATTTTGATGCTCTTGGTCCACATGGCAGTCTTTAAACAGGAAGTCTTAAGAGTATTTTTATTATTTTCTTTTATTTACTTATGTCTGAGGAGGAATTATGTGGAAGGATTTTATGTGACCTGGTTTGAAAGTCCCTCTGAAAATTGTTTGTTTTGATTTCTGTCAGGGACATTAAACTGGGCCTATTATGTGTGTATGCATGTACACATGCTGATATTTTTTTACTTGTGATCTTCAGGACCGTTCAAGTAGTATAAATTTGCATGCCAAATCTTCACTAAGGCTGTACTGTTGTTATGAACTCTCAAAAGAGAGTTTTTCCCCTCCCTTCCTCTCAAATACAGAGCCAGAAAACAAAACAAAACAAAAAACAAGATTCCATGTCATATCTCTTGGCAGATATTTTCTATTGTACTCCTTCATTGAAAGTGTAATCTTTCAAAAATTTGGATTTTGTTTGAAGATGTCAAGTCTTACTTCCCACCTTGTATGGACCCAAAACCTTCTCTCTCATCCACGTTATTCATTAAATTCAAGTTCTCAGGACAGTTAGACAGTAAGTGGCAGCTTACTTATGGCTCCAGCTTTCTCTTCAGTTTTTGACCTTTGGGATATTTACCCTCGTATTTCTAGGGGTTTCATATTGGAACATATTTCAAGATATCTAGTGTGCACTGTTTTTGAATATAAATCTGTTAAACATTTAGAAGGATTTCTAAACAGAATGGTTAGAATTTTTTAAGTACCTAATACTAATAGTTAAAATACTAAGAATCTAGAAAGTGGGCACCTGGGTGGCTCAGTTGGTTAAGCGACTGCCTTCGGCTCAGGTCATGATCCTGGAGTCCTGGGATCGAGTCCTGTATTGGGCTCCCTGCTCGGCAGGGAGTCTGCTTCTCCCTCTGACCCTCCTCCCTCTCATGCTCTCTGTCTCTCATTCTATCTCTCTCAAATAAATAAATAAAATCTTTAAAAAAAAAATCTAGAAAGTTTCAATTCTAAGAGACTCCCAAATAGATGAAATTTTATTTTATTTAGAATTTCATCAACTTCACCATTATTACACTGAACTTTTCCCTTTTTAACCAGTTGTGTTGGCGTAGTATAGACACAGCCTGAATCATCATGAAGGATGGAAATTGGGTTTTAATCTATAAAAAGCTAAAAAAAAATGAGATGTGATGCCATGGAGACCGATGATTTTTTTTTTTTCTGTCTCCTAGGGAAAGATTCAGAACCAAAATGATGAACAAATTTAATTTCAGATTACGAAACCAAAGTACAGGTGTGTCAAGTGTGAGCATTTGCAAATGTGTCTGGCTCTGATAAGTAAGACACTCTCAAAGAGATTATTCTACTGGTTCTTTATTCTAGTTTCAAGATCATAAACTGGTTAGGAAAACAACTGTGTAGGCACTTTCTATCTCTCAGATGCTTTATTTCTTTAAATTGTTCTACAAAATAGAAAACACAATATAAGTAGCACCCACCCCCCGAACTTGAAATACCCTGAGCAATCATGAATGTAGAATATTCTGGGACTCAAGGACCATCAAAAGTAAAAAGGATGCATCCAAGGGGTCTAGAAGCTTGGAAGAATAAAGAGGCTCTAGAGATTCATGCCTCAGATTTTTTCCAGAATGTCGACTGTTGTGCTCAAAAGAGGCTTCAGACCCAGGGAAGATTCAAGCAATCTTTGGTAACAAAACAGAGTCAAAAGGTAGAGGAAGCTACTCTCTAATAGACAAGGGAAAATAATAAGAGAAAGTTCAAGCTATGAGTGATAATTTTAAGTATAGCAAGAGTAATATAGTCTCAGATAATTGTTTATTCATGCCTGAACTCAGTGATGGCTGGAGATATAGAGATAATATAGCACAGTAGTTAAATATGCAGGCTCTAAAGGCAGTGTACCTAATTCCAAATTCCACCTTTACCACCTATTAGTAATGTGCTAAGCCTTGGTTTCTTCATCTGTATGAGAAAGGTAACAAACCTTATAAGACTGTTGAAATTATGTCGAGATCATAATGTAAAGTGCTTGGCACAGTACCTGGCATCTAGTATGTGCTAAAAGATAATGATGGTGATGGTAACGGTGGTGGTGGTGGTAGTGATGGCAGTATTAGGGTTTACCTAGGGTCTGGACAAGAAAGCTGGGGATTAAATAAAGATTGTGCATTTGATTGTTTATTCATTCATTTAACCATTCAGCAGACCTTTAATACACACCAGATATTGTTCTGGGTATCTGGAATTTGGAAATGTTAATCAGAAAAAAAAGACTAATGCATACTTTTGCAGACTGGCCAACAGAGCTTAGTAGAAAGACTACAAATGGGAAGCTCCAGAACTAACCACCGCTCATCACCGGCATAACCTACTCAACCCACCAACAGTAAGACCGCTTCTAGATGGCACCATATGTTTAGACTGAATCCATGACACATTTCCTCACTTGTCACTACTGACTTAAATATGAAGAAGTTGGCAGTGATGGCAACAATTTATGGCAATAAGAAATATTACTGAAATATGATAGACTATAGTTAATACTCAATTACCCGCTCTTCTGCCAGGAGCTTGACTCTTTCTGACATTCTGGTACAAAACAAAGTGCTTGGAGAACAGTGCTTACTTTTGAGTATTGATCTGACCACATCATAGAAACTGTAGCATGTGATCTTCAGATCTTCAGTCTCTTCATTGTATTCAAGATTGTAAAGTTAAATGAGTTCATGGGAATGCAAATGGCATAGTATAGCAGATAATAGTGGGTGTGTTGGGTATTTCCAGCTCCTTTCTCAACCATGTTTCACCCAACCCATATAGAGACCACATCAAAGGGCTCCATTACCTCTGATTTCTGGTTGAGTTTGTCTAAGAGGAGGCATTGGGTAGGTGGGAGGAGAGTGATAGCAAAGTACTTATCCCTCTTTACACCCCACACGATCTGTATTCCTGCAACAAAGTTCATAACTACCATCAGAGGTCCTCTTGGCATAGCTGGCCTTCTAACTTCTGACAATTACTATCTCACCCCCATCCTTAAAGTGGTAGTCTGTCACTAGCCCCCGGACATTAAAGCATCTCTTATTGTAGGTTCTAACCCTGCCTATCCCACTGTAATAATCCCTTTATGAAAACTCACTCACAATTTCCCAAATTGTTTGTGCCTCTTGTTTCCTGCCAGGATCTCTGGGGTTTTTTTGTTCCTGGGCTCTGCTGTTTCAGTCTGGATTCAAATTTGCCCCTATCTTTTACTAGCCATATGAACTTTGGCAAATTAATTGACCATTCTGGCCTCAATCTCCAGATCTCTTGCTTTGGGGTCCAGATTGTCATAGAGACTGTGTGGAGCATAATTAGCTTTAATACATGATAATGATCAATAAGTGGAAAATACTTTATCAGTCTCCCTACTCTACACATGGAAGGTTAGTTAATGACAATGGTTTTATAAGTTAATGACAATGACCTAGTTTGATGCCCCACTTACTGTTACAGGAGAGTTAAGAAAGCACTATTTTGCACAAGAAAATAATATCACATTTTAAAATAAATTAAAATTGACATAGGATTCTTTGATAGCCAGCCTCCAAGATGACCTCCAGTGCTTCTCATTTGCTAGCATTCATGCTTTTGTACAGTTCCCTCTCCCGTTGAATAAGGCTTGCCTGCAGAATCCATAGGATGCTGCAGAAATGATGGCATGTGGATTCTGAGTCTGGGTCATAAAAGTCATTGTGGCTTCTTGGATCACTCATTCTGGGGAATGTCAGCTGCCATGTCATAAGGATACACAAACAACCCTGTGAGGAAATCCATGTGGCAAGAAGTGACACCTCCTGCCAAAAGTCAGTACATGCCAACTGGCATCCGAGTGAGTCCCCCCCACCAAGTAAATACTTCAGCCTCAGGCAAACCTACCATTGACTTCAGATGCTATGACATCTTGGCTGCCATCTCATGAGAGACTCTAAGCCAGAATCACCCAGCCAAGCTATTCCAACGTTCCTGACCCTGGCATAGCTGGCCTTCTAACTTCTGGCCAGAACTCTATGAGGGGATAAACGTTCATTGGTATTTTTAAACCACTGTGTTTTGAGGTAATTTGTTACACAACAGATGGCTGATTGATTTCCCTGTATCCCAACATATCTATTGAATACTCAGGAATCTGTGACTTAAAAAAGCTAAGCCCTGACCTTCTTGGTAACAATTAATTTAAATGTTTGAATCTCATGGGAGTCACTATGCTCCAATCTACCATCCTAATGAGAAAAAACCAGCATTGTTTCTCATTCTGACTTCTGAGTGATAGACCACTTCATCTTGGTCTGGTTTTAGTCTAGCTCTAAGCAGAAAACAGCTTCTACTATCACCTTGGAGAGCTCATTGAAGACTATAACCATTCTTGGATGTAGGAGAGCTACTTAATGAGTTTAATACTGTTCTTACCTTTGCCTGTGTTCTTTATAGTGTCAGTACTGCACTCACTTTATTGCACCATATAATCATTTTCATTAATGTTTAAACTTTTCAATGATGTATCCTTCTAATCTTGTCATACTCTTTCTTACATACAGGTTGGACAAAGCCTATTTATTCAGCCTCTTTAATTTATTCTTTAATCTTCATTCATAAATCAGTTGGCTGGTCTTCTTCCCTGGTTTTTCCAGTTCTTTGAACTCATTCCAATTGTATCAGGAAAAAAAAGGAGTTCCCTACCAAGCAATGTGGTTTGACCACAACACTATCTCAGCAGTGCACTGAATACCTGCTGGTAATACCTTTCGTTCATTTGTCGAGGCAAGGTAACTCCTAAGAATGGGAAATATTGGGTTTCGTTTCTTTCTTTCTTTCTTTCTTTCTTTCTTTCTTTCTTTCTTTCTTTCTTTCTTTCTTTCTTTCTTCCTTTCTTTCTTTCTTTCTTTCTTCTTTCCTTCTTTCTTTCTTCTTTTTCTTTCTTTCTTTTCTCTTTCTTTCTTTCTTTCTTTCTTTCTTTCTTTCTTTCTTTCTTTCT
>NW_023270494.1:10003664-10051314 GCF_011800145.1 Mirounga leonina
CTTTCTTTCTTTCTTTCTTTCTTTCTTTCTTTCTTTCTTTCTTTCTTCTTTCTTTCTTTCTTTCTTTCTAATCTATCATCTATATCAAATGTGTTCCAGTAAAACATGCTGCAGTCACCAAAGTTTCAAGATATTGAACCTAGAACTCAAGGTTGCTATTTTGGATCAGTGAAAAATTAAAAGTAAAAGGTGAAAAGATTAACCAGTTCCCTATGATGTTTTAGTTTTTCACTATCTGCCCCATGGAGTTTTTCTTCCAAACATTGAATTCAAAGCTATTTTCCTCTAAAAAATATCTTTCTGATATTATTGTCAAAAATTCCAAGTGCTTAGCCCATACCTACATACATTGTCTTTGCACTATTCCATAAATATGTATTTTTCAAATCTTTGATTTGATTTCGTTTGGTTTAGAATATCATGGCTGCATGGCAAAGTGATTTGGAATTCAGGAGCCTTGAGTTTTAATATTGTCATTCCCACCAATGAGCGTTTATCATGGAGGATATCATTTACCTTCTGTGTCTTTCAACAAATCATAACCAAAATGGCAATATCATTCATTCTCCCTTTCTCAAGGAATTGTCAGATAACCTAAGATATCTCCTCTATAAGTACTTTAACTATAATAACTTCACAGCTTTCAAAGTCTTGAATAAGCCTATGATACTGAAATAAAATCCAATTACATGCACAGGCTACTTACATTACAATAGAGGTAAATGAGATTAGAATCATATCAAGAGAAAATAAAGATTAGCATACATGTTCAGGCACATTAACTCCTGTGTTTTAACAGTAAATTTTTATGTTAGTCTTCAAAACGAAGCTAAAGTGTCCAAATTCATATCCCTTTTCACAATCAAGAATATGATTTCATGTAAAAAGAGGAACACCGGGGGCGCCTGGGTGGCTCAGTTGGTTGGGCGACTGCCTTCGGCTCAGGTCATGATCCTGGAGTCCCGGGATCGAGTCCCACATCGGGCTCCCTGCTCGGCGGGGAGTCTGCTTCTCCCTCTGACCCTCCTCCCTCTCATGCTCTCTGTCTCTCATTCTCTCTGTCTCAAATAAATAAATAAATAAAATCTTTAAAAAAAATAAAAATAAAAAAAATAAAAAGAGGAACACCATGGCCAAGGGTTGGAAAAATATGTCTCTGTGCAGTGGGCATTCCATTTTAAAGTCATAGATCTGCATTGATAATCTTAAATACATTGTTCTTCAATTCAGAAATCCTTTCTGACAAGAGGTGCTGGCAGGTCACTTTGCATGCTAAGCTGACTTGGTGGTTTCATGGTGATCCTTGATGCATGCAGACAGCAAATGAGATGTCTGCCATTCAGTGAGGGCTCCCAAGTCCTCTATAGAAATCTGTTGGCTTTTCTGGGCTCACTGTCTTCTATTAAGAGATGAGAGTCATACTCTAGGCAAGATAGATTTTTGAACTGATAATTACATGACCATGCATAGACTTTCACATCATGCCTGGGACAGAGTAAAGTCTTGATATATAATGATAATAATAAGTCATTTTCTCATGTAAGTGCATCCTTTCTATAAAATATTGAAAACAGTCAATTCATGGGAAGTATCATTTCTAATAGGACCAATATGATCGTCCCCGTAGTATAATCCCTGAAATTGTTCTTTTAAACCACAGCTGTCTATTTCTTTTGTTTATTTACCCCCACTATAAAGAAGGAACACGACTTTAATACTCGTGAACTCTTATCTTTATATATTATTTTTTAAAACTCCCATGTTCAGGTTAGCTTCTCAAAGGATAAGCATAAATCAGAAACACAAGGGAATAAGTAGACAAAACAAAAGGAAGAGGAAAACAAAAAAAACCTAAAGTGTAGGTAGGTTTGGACTGAAGAGGAGAAGATAAAATGAAACCAGATGGAGATTTATACCTTTTTTCTCAGTTTCACTGAATGGAGCAGATAATCAGAAACATTTCCTCAATGTTGGTTTTCTAATCTCCTCTGTCACCTTCCACCAAAATATTAGGCCAGACAGAGGTTCTTTGCACTCCTCATCTTCTATCACCTTTCTCTTTAGAGGAACATGCACTTTCATGAGCAAGCTCTTAAATGATCACTGAAAGAAGCTGAGTAAATATTTTCAAGATAAGCCTAGAGGTCTTACTGTCTCTAAATCATCAACAGGCAAAGAGAGAGAGAGAGATAGGGAGAGGCAGTTTCCTATTCAAACATGTTGCTTAAGAGCTAATGGGAGTATTATTATGATTGATAGACCAGAATCTTTGTCTTCAGGAACACTTAATGGGATAGGAACTGACCAATATTTACATTGGAGGTGAAGCCACATTTTATTTCATCTGGGGTCAAATATTACCAAATGAGAAATACATTCCTCAGATGGATGCAGCTTTCACTTCACCCCAACCTGGGTGTCTGAGAGTCCCATGGAATCTTGCAACCAATCTCCATTTATAATACTCCCAAGCTTCACATTTCAGCAACGAAGGAGGATCACTAAGTTGCTTCAGTTTTAGGGTGGGTGAATAACAAACTGTAAGGTGAGGAAAGCATATAAGTCAAACTCTGAAAACTATAAATGCTATAAATGGCTTCTTAACTGCATGAGTGCACAATGACTATAAAGTAAAATGGTCTCCACACAAATCGAAATGGTGGGCTGAATGGTTCAGACGTACAGAAATAATAGCAGTGTGGTTCTGTCATTAATGATGGTGACTGAGGAAAAAAAAAAAGTGTGCAATTATTCCAGTCAATAACCAGAAGATGATTTTCTAATTCTAGTTTGATATTCTGATATTTAGAACAGCGATGTTTTAGATCTGTAAGTCTGTGAGTGCATTCTTTTCCTTTCTGGTTTGTGACATTTTATTAAAGTGAAGAGAACCAGGCAACCCTTGAGATTAAATAGAAAGAGCATTCCAATGAGAACTTTGGAAGACCTCTCAAGGTCAAATCCAGGCTTTCGGCTTGATAGCCAACTGCCTTAAGTAAAAGAGAACGGTAGCTAGCTCAGGACAAATAATGTTCTCACATTGGCTCCGGGATTGAAGACTGGCTCTAAGTTGTTGCCTATATCCCTCCTTAAATTCCTTGTCTCCTGCTCTTTTTTAAAATTACTCCAATCAGGACTTGCCTTTCCAATTCCACCAAAACTGCTTTTATCATAACCATCAATGACTTCAGTTCTATAAGCTGTGGCCAATTACTCATTTGACACAGTGAACCACTCCCTTCTCCTGGGTTTTCAGAACATTGTATTCACCTAGCTCTAGCTCTCCTCCTATCTCTCTGGGATTTCCTAATGTTTTTGCTTGTTCCTCTTCATCTCCCCAGCTTCTAAATATAGGCATGGTTAAGGGTCAGGTTTTTGGACCTCTTTTCAATCTACAACTCACTCCCTCAGAAATGCTGATGATACATAAATTTATATCCCAGCCAAGAACTTCTCCCTGAGAATCTAGACTCATAATTCCAACTGCCTATCAGAAATCTCCTCTGGGACACATAATAGAAATCTCAAACTAAGAATGTCCAGTGTTAAACTTTTGATGTACAATCCAAAATCTTTTCTACCTCTATAAATGACAGTTCTTCCCTGTTTAGTTGCTGAGTCAAATATCTTAGAATCGTCCTTGGCTCCTCTCTCCCTCCTATATATTGCATCAACAGCAAATCTTATTGGCTTTGACTACAAATTGTACACCAGCTGTGACTATTTCTCAACACCTCTATGGCAAGCACTGTGACCATCCACCATGATCTTTCTGTTTTCTGCAAGAGGTCCCTTTCTTCTTAATCTCCCTGTGTTGTCCCTGTAGTCTTTTCTAAATACAACAGCCAAAAACACCTTTGAAGAATACATTAGATCATATTACTCCTCAGTGCAAAACTTCTGGTGCCCTCCCATATTGCTGAATAAAAACCAAAGTCCTATTGGGAGTCACTCCTCTCCCTCATCTCTTCTTATTCTTGCTCATTCACCCCAGGAACACTGGTCTCCTGGTTCTTCCTTGAATATGCCAGGTACACTCATGCCTCAGGGCCTTTGCATTTGCTGTTTCCTCAACTTGGAACACTCTTCCAGGTGTCTGCATGGCTCATTCTCTCATCTCCTTCAAATCCTGGTTTGAGTGCCCCTTCTCAATAAGGCCCTTTGTGAAATGCCCAAATCCCTACACTGGCAATCTTTACCCCATCCCCCTTATTGATTTTATTCCATAACACTGATCTTAAATTTAAATGTGGCTTAAATCTACTTATTTGTTTTACATATTATTTATCTCCTCCCACTAGAATCCATGCTTCATGAGGGTACAGATTGCCATCTGCTTTGCTCAGTGCTGTGTCTCCCAGTATGTAGAAAGTGCTCAATGGTATTTGCTAAGTGGATGAGTAAAAGTGAAACTGAGATTTTGTCACTGTTTCCTTCCCAATTTTTTTCACAATCCAGTTCCTTTGCTACTATATCTAGTCACACATTTTCCTATCTTAGGGCACCTGCTACCCCCATGCTCAAGGCCAGACACTTCAACATCTTACACATCTTAACAGAAGTCTCTACCTGTCATTCTTTCCAACAGATCTCATGGTCTCATCCTTTTCCCCAAAGGCCAAGAAATTAATCCATGTTCAGTTGTTATTAACTGATGATAGATTGAATGTATAGTCCTTCCTGTGGGAACTGACATTTTAAGAGTGGTTCCTAAGAGATTTAGTGTCCTGTAATCCAAAGTATGTCTGTAATTATGAATGCAGTTCTTACATGGGAAAACAGGGAAACAAACTTAAGAGGGGACACATTCTACTGTCCTCCTTCAGATCACTTGTATTATCACAAGAACTGAAGACTTAAACCAGGTCCTATGGTAAAATCCCAACTTTTAGTATAGGCTAACCAAAAGCCTTATCCAGATGATACTTTTACAAAAGGTAAAGGTATCATCTTAATCCATTTTCTACCTTTTCTGCTGCAGTGCAGGCTGTGGTATTTAACTATCTCCCACAGCTGAGAGGCTTGTGCATGACAATGCTTCGGGACTCAGTGTTCTACCCAGATTCCTTCTTGTCGAGCAGTACCTGTACATGCCCTTTAACAGATGAGGAGGCTCATTTCTCAATTTTATCTGCAGCAGAGATGATTTAAATATTAAACAGAAGGATCTTATCACTCACAAGACTGATAAATCCCTTTAGGTCCATAGAGTTCCAGAAGGACTTTCCATCAGGATTAGAGCTGAGACTTTTCGTACATGGAATTCTTTAGAGAAGTTGCCTAACACTAAGCTGAAAGTATTTTGAACAGGCAGGAATGGAATAAGACCTGACCCTTTTTCCCAGTGTCAAGCTGAATCTCTGTAGCCTTTTTCTTGTAGCTCACAGGCCAGGCTGACCTTTTTCAGCCTAGTGTTCATGATGTTCACCATGCCCATGAGGCCCACTGGGCCCTGTTTGCCCTAGAGGACAGTTCATCATGTGGCTTGCAACTCTTTTGAGTAGAGGCTCTTAATTTCACACTTTGCAACACCATAGGGTCTGGAAGCATTAACCATTCTCCTGAGACCTCAGGACTACTACCAAGCAATACTCCTTTCCCCTCTATATAAATCACTACTTCTTCAGAACACAGCTATTCATCTAGAGGACGCTCTACACCTCTTCGTGACATTTTTTAGCTATTTACTTGTTACTTCATGCATTAACTATGTAGTCTTGCTTTTCCATCACATGAGCTTTCATGATCCAGTGAAGGATATTCATTCACACAGGTAGCTCATTCAGCATTAGCTTCACAGTGCTCTGACCTTCTTAATATTCTAATAATTTCCACCTTCTTCAAAGACTCCCTTTCATTACAGCATTTTGAGGTGTTTCTCCTGAAACAACTCTATTAACTCTGATCCTTTAAATTTTGAATATTATTCTTCCTATCCACTCTCAATCTTCATTCATGAAGTCATTCAACAAACACTTACTAAATATCAACAATATAACCCTTGGATACAAAACAATGAACCAAAGCCAAATGCTCCCTCTCTTCATGGAGCATATTTTCTAGTGGAAGAAGACAGAGCTACCTGAAATAATAATAATAATATTAAATATTTTTGTAAGGTGGTATAATTATAAACTGAGATAAGTAAGAAGAGAGTAAAATGTAGACATTATAGTAGGGGATCTAAATATAGTTTGGAATATAAGGGGAGACTTCAGATAAAATCACTATTGAATTGATCACAGGAGGACTAGGATTTAGCCAGATAAAAGTTATTTGGCTGGGGAAGAGATTAATTTCTCTCAAATACAGTGTTGACAAAGCCTCAATTATCTGGAACATCATGGTCACTGGATATTTTGCATTAACACATCAGGCTTCATCTGTCACTCCTCATGCCTTGTGTAGACATGAGTTTCCATAGATTATCACTTTCCTTCAGACTAATGAACTTCACTTAACATTTCTTGTGATGCAGCTTGGCTGGCAATGAATTCTATCACCTTTCCTGTCTAGAAAGTCTTCATGTTAAAGAATATTATTTTACAAAATATAGATTCTAGGTCAACAGATTTTTGTGTGTTTTTATTATTCTTCCCCAACACTTCAAGGTGACAATCTTGGTCTCCTGCCTTTTGGTACTTCTGTTGAGAGGTCAACAGTCTTTCTTGCCACCTGTGTATAGTGAAACCGTGTCCCATCCTTTCAAGGTTTTATCTCCAACCACTTTTTTTTTTTTAAGCACTTTATAATGTATCTTGTGGTGATTTGTTTTCCATGTATTCTGACTTGGTTTTACTGAGCTTCCTGAATCTGTTTGTTTATATATTTCAGCAAATTTGGAAAAACTTCCATTTTTATCTGTGCAGATACTAAGCTCTTTTTTCTCTTTCTGGTGCTCCCATTACACATATACTAGATTGTTTCATATTTTCCCATGGGTCACTGAGCCATAAACTTGAGGGGGAGGGGAGTGACTTTTTTCCCCACTCTTTCTGCTTCATTTTGGATAGATTTGATTGCTCTCAAGTTCACTGATTTTTTTTAAGTCAGGAAATTTTCATTATGCAAAAGCTAAACCAAATATAACAAAAACAAAGCACTACTTTGCTGTACCTCTGAAATCTTAAAATCGAGTCACTCATTCAGCTCATTCTATCACTTTTTACTCCAACTCCTATGTATTATCCTTTAGTATTACTCTTTTTCTGACATTTACACCCATATGTACTTGGTATAAATCCCACTCTATGCATTAGAGAGTGTTATAAAGATCATAGTTCTTTAGTTTTATTTTGTCTCTTCTTTACTTTTTCCCTTCTATTTTCATTATCTAACATTTACAAAACACAGAATAGAAAAAGAAAAATCACAATCTGACTACCCAGAGACTACTCACTTAGAACGTTTTTTAAAAAATATACATAACATTTACCATTTTAACCATGTTTAAGTATAAAGTTCTGTGGCATGAAGTATATTCACATTGTTTTGCAACCATCACCACCATCCATCTCCAGAACTTTTTCATCAACCTCAACTGAAATTCTTTATTCATTATTTTTTTTAAAGATTTTATTTATTTATTTGACAGAGAGATACACAGCAAGAGAGGGAACACAAGCAGGGGGAGTGGGAGAGGGAGAAGCAGTCTTCCTGTGGAGCAGGGAGCCCGACACGGGGCTTGATCCCAAGACGCTGGGATCATGACTTGAGCCAAAGGCAGATGCTTAACGACTGAGCCACCCAGGCGCCTGAAATTCTGTATCCATTACATAGGAACTCCCCATTGCTTCCTCCCCCAGCCCTTGGTAACCACCATTCTGCTTTCTGTCTCTACGAATCTGACTAATCCAGGTATCTCATACAAGTAGAATCATACAGTATTTGTCCACTTGTGGCTAGTTTATTTCATTTAGTATAATATCCTTGAGGTTCATTCAAGTAATAGCATGTATCAGAATTTCCTTACTTGTTAAGGCTGAAAAATACTGATTGTATGTATATTCCATCTTTTGTTTATCCATTTATCCATCAGTAGACACTTGGGTTGCTTATACTCTTTGGCTGAATAATGCTGCTATGAACATGCATGTGCAAATATCTGTTTGAGTTCCTACTTTTATTTCTTTTGGGTAAATATCAAAAGTTGAATGATGAATCGCATGATAATTCTATGTTTAATGTTTTGAGGAGTCAGGGACACTGATCTTTTATTCTGCACTGTCTGACCGGCTAAACAGTTTACCCAGTTGGTTTTTCATTCCAGTATTATATTTTATACTTCCACAATTTCCATGTTTCTTTTTTTTATAAGTTTCATTTTGCTATTGAGACTGATTTTTTCCTTCATTGTCTTCATATTTTCTTTTAACTTCTTTAGTATGTGTATAATTGTTCTTTTAAAGCTCTTTGTTTCTAATCCCATTGTCTTCTTTCTGAGTCTATAGTTATTGATTTTTATTTTGCTTAGGGTCACAATTATCTGCTCTTTTGCAGGTCTAGTTGTTTTTATCATGACGTCCCTTGCTGTGGTTTTCTTTTTGATTATTTGGCCTGGAGCTTACTGAGCTTCTTGGATCTGTTAGTTTGTAATTTTTGACAAATTTGGAAACATTTTTACCATTAATGTATAATGGACATAGGGATATCAAGTTCTTGAGTGTTTGGATTTGTTTCCCTCTCTGTTGAGTTTTGTTCTGGTGAGTTCATTTACTTTCATATCAGTCTGATAATTTTATGTGTTTTCAGACTTTGTTAAGGCGTATCTAGCTATGCCCTTCTCCTATGTGTGGACTCACATCTACTGAATGTTAATGCTGTTCAACAAGATTTCTTCATTCTAGATGGTAGGAAATTAAAGGTTTCACCACCCTGCCCAAGCTCTGATCATTGCCTAGCTCATAGTTCCACAATAACTTGTCTTTACTCAGGAGTTGTTCTTTGCCGAGGCTTATGGAATATCATCTCACACACATACAGCTTGGTGTTCACCAAATCTTCAGTGGGATACCTATGTAGATTTTAGGAGCTCCTTCCCTACCCAGTTTTTCCTCTCTAATGCTGTGCCCCACCAATTCTAGCTGTGCATCAGTAGCGCTGAACTCCATCTCTCTCTTCGACTCAGCAAGACCACTGTTTTCTGATGGGGTTCCTGTCCGTACTGCAGTGCAGAAAATGCCTCTATACAGACAGCTGGAGCGATCATGGCACTCACCTCATCCATTTCCCTTCTTCAGGGATTACAGAACTGCACTGCATGATCCAACACTGAAAAATAGTAATTTCATATATTTTGTCTGGTTTTATGATTGTTTATAATGGGAGGATTAATGCAGTGTAGTTACTCCATCATGGCCAGAAGCTGGAACCTCTCCTCTATTTTTTCATCCTTGGTTTCTGTTGTCAGCTTTATAATTCCACCCTCTTCTCAAATGTTCTTCAGGGTGTTATCTTTGGCCTTCTCCTCATTTGATTCACTCTCTAGGATGATCTCATCTGCTCCATGGCTTCAATTATCATTAATATGTTAAGGACCCCTTAAATCTATATCTTCTGCCAAGCTTCTCTTCCTTACGATTCTGAATATTATATTCAATTGCCTATTGGACCGTCCCAGTTAGAAGGATTAAGACATCACCAAGTCAATGTCCAAAACCTAATTCATCATCTCTCTCCATAATGGCCTTTCTTCCTGTATTGCCTACTGCATGTACAGAGACATACTGTCCACCAGGCACTCAAACCAGAAATCTGGGTTTTATCCCAGCCGCCTCCTTCTCTCTAATCCTTTACATCCGATCAGCTACCAGTTCTCAGAGATTCTACTTCTTAAATGTTTCTCAAAACCATTTCCTTCTCTCCAGCCTCGCTGCACTCTCTTAACCCACATCCTCATAATTTCTTCCATACGTCACTGCAAAATTCTCCTAAGAGCTAATTTTTATACATCATTCATTGCCAGGCACCATTCTAAGCACTTTGGTGTACATTAATTCTGAAACCTTATAAAAACTGCATAGAGTAAGTGCTATTATTACTACAGAAGGAAAAACTGGGGCACGGAGAGAACTTCCCCCAAGGGTTACACAATTATCAAGTGGCAGAGCTGGGATTTAAATATGGGCAATCTAGGGACTCCTGGGTGACTCAGTCGGTTAAGCATCCAACTCTTGATTTCAGCTCGGGTCATGATCTCAGGGTCGTGAGATGGAGCCCTATGTCAGGCTCCATGCTTAGCGGAGTCGGCTTCCGTCCCTCTCCTTCTACCCTCACCCTCCCCCCCACACTGACTCTGTCTCCTTCTTGCAAATAAATCAATCAGTAAATCAATAAATCAATAAATCTTTAAATATATTAGTCTACCCTCAGAGTCTTTGGTTTAACCATTGGTCTACACTGCTTCTCACAATGATTTCTTACCTCCATACCCAAAATATATCAAAAATCTATACTGACTTTTCTCAAATAGGAATTTGATCATTTCTCTCCTCTAATTAAAATCTTTCAGTATATGTCATCCTCAAGGTACAATCCACACACTAAATTCTCTATGTATTCTCTATGTAAGAACAAGAGCATCTTCCCTTTCTGTGCATTTTTTCTTCCCTATAGTTAGTTAACCTCTTTTCATTATAAAGTCTTCTTTTGGGGGAAAAATTTCCTCACATCTTTTCCCTTACCTACATCTGGGTTTCAAGCTCACACTTCCCGTTCCCTTAATACTCTAGTTTTCTTGATATCTCACTATTTATCTCACTATTTAAATCACCTACTAGACTCTGAGTTCTCTAAAGGCAGGGACAAGGTCTTTTGCCCCCACCCGGTGCTCTATTCCCAATGCTAGCAGAGCATCTGACACAGTCTGAGTGTCCATTACATATCTTTTAAAAGATTTTATTTATTTATTTGAGAGAGAGAGAGCGAGTGCACAAACCAGTGGGTTAGGGGGAGAGGCAGAGGGGAAAAGCAGACTCCTTGCTGAGCAGAGAGCCCGACGCAGGGCTCGATTCCAGGACCCTGGGATCATGACCTAAGCTGAAGGCCGAGACGCTTAACCCACTGAGCCACCCAGACGCCCCCCCATCACATATTTGAATGGATGACTGAGTGAACACAAAAATGTGTAAAACCAGCTGCATTCATCCTAACTCAAACTTCTATAACGACTTTAATGTTGCCACTAAGAGACGCCCTAGAAACAGTAAAAGAATACTGCTTTCAATGAAAATAATGAATCATCCACAGATGAGTTTTTTAAATTTCAAGAATTCAAATTTAGATTTTTAGATTTCAAAATGCCAGCCTCATCCTTAAACATGGAGGATCAGAGGCGATGACAGAGGTGGTTCAAAAGCCAAAGTCTACATGGTGATTTCTCTGTTTACAGAGAGATTTGGGAAGCCACCACTGAAGTATTTCTAGTAACATGTACATTATTGATCTTCATTTATCTCAAAAATATTTTAAAAACCTGGTGTAGAATTCTAAGTCATGGTCTAACTATCCGGCCTTAGATAGAAGTTAAATCACTATGATTTAGTTATACAACTTCTCTCTTCTGCGTGACACCCCGCCTACACTCTTCCATGCCATCCCACCACTCCAGCCTTGTGAGTGTAGCATCTCTCTCTGTGTCCTTATCTGTGTATCTAGGAAAGCTCAGAAATTCATCTGGCTAAGAAACTCATAAGGTTTTAAATTAAACTTTTTTTTTTTTTTGTCTTAGAAGATGAAAGAAGATTCAGGACTGTAAATTCTATCTGGACATACTGTTTTTATAAGGGAAATTCAGCCAGCAGGTAACAAAAATAACTTTGCCTCTGCTTACCTCTCCTGCATACCTACATTCCTTTCCCACACTTCCTTTGTTTTTGGTGAAGAAACATGAAAGAACAAAGGTATCTGCTAGGAAACTGATGAATCATCTTTCTTTTTGTTTTTTTTTTTTTTACCATAGTATCTATTCCCAACAATTTCCTACCATTTATAATAATGTGTTATTAATACTAATCTTGTGATCTTCAGGCTGTGGCACCAACTGTATTGGGAGATAAATAGATTTGGTTTCTGAAATTCTAGAGTTCAGTGGAATTTATTGACAAAGCTCATTTCCACTGAGAGTCTTGGTCATCTCTACTAATTAGACACAAGGAAGTTGTCCATTGCTCTCACAAGCACTGATGTTTAGTCTTTCCCCCCTTTTGTGGACATGGTGAAATAGTGCAGAAAATATACTGCCTGGCAGTGTGCCTGACTTCTGTACTTTCTCACACACTTTATCACGCACTTTTTCTAAGAATGTGTGTGATAATGAGATTTTTACAGGTATGACACTTCAAATAATAATAATAAACCTTGTCCAACAAAGTAGAATGAAGGGTGACATTTTATTATCCCTTTATGTTAGGATTCTGTAAACATAGTTTTTATTAACTTTAAAGCTGATATCTCCCCCATTACAGTGAAAATATTTTGGGGGCCTTTTGAGTTTATAGAGAGCCTAATGAGTAAACACAAGTACATAAAAATATGCCCTTGTTTTTGACACTGGACGAGTAGTTATTTTACAAGATGAGTAGGTCGGTCTCCTGTGGGTTTCTTTTTTTTTTTTTTTCTAGTATAATTATTATCTCAGAGAATATACTTACTAGCTTTAATAAAAAGACAGTTGTTCTATCAGAGGTTTTTTACTCTTTATTTGTCTTGTTAAAGGAACTCTCCCTTGTAACAAAGGCAACTGGGTTCGTGTTTAGAAAATTGCTCAAGATTCTCTCTCCTCTGCTCGAAGGAGAAAGAACTAGCTCTTATCTAGTACTTTTTTTTTTTCTTTCAGTGCATTTATATTTTATTTTCAGAGCTGCTGTGAGCAATTCAGAGCTACTTTTGGTCAGCAGTTCTAAAACCAAATAGAACCCAGCTTCCATAATTCATACATACAGTATTATATTTTAAGTAATTGTGTGTGTGTGTGTGTGTGTTTATCTGTTAAACAGAGGAGTTTTTGCTCAGATCAGAAGTGTCTCCATGGATGTACATGTGTGCAGCTGAAAGTCAGGGGGCCTGAGTGCTCATTACAGCTCTGTTCCTTTTTTGTGTGATTTTGAGCTAATCGCTTACATTCCATCTCATGCAATGTCTGTGCTATAAAGTGAGGGGTTGGACTCCTACTTCCCTTCTAGCTCCCGATTTCTTTTATACATAACCCTTCATACACAACCCTTGTAAAATGTTGACATATGATATGTTTAAGGCACAGGTATCATGTGATATGTCCAAAGTATATAACACAGAAACAAAATATGTCTTAAGTCATGCTCAGTATGTTGCATTAAATCCTTAAAACAAAGTTTATCTAGACTCACCTTACTCTTTCTATTTGAACCCATAATTATAGGATTCTAAGCCATGGAGTTAACTTACTCCCAGCCCTCATTTTGGTCACAAGGTGTAATCTAATCCTCTCAAACTGTGGAATACTAAAAATCACACTAAGGCTGAAAAATGCCAAAACAAACATGTTTTTAACAGATTCAGGGAAAGCAGAAATAAAGTGGTGTTTTCCCCAGGAAATTGTCTGCACTGTCCAAAGCCAGTTACAGCAGGTTTTTCTGGCCTGGCCTTTTGACCATTGGAATGGAACCGCTTTACTCAAAAAAGAGTTCCAAAGTGACTGGGGAGCTGGGAGACAGGCAGCACTTCCCAAAGTCCTGCTTGCTAACGTTTCAAGCCTCTTCCCCTCCGAGGAGTATCTTGTATGATGTTTCCTAGTTGACTTGGCCAATTTAAAATCTGTTGTTTTAACAACCACACCTCTTCTCCCCAGGGTCAAGTGCCTGGTTGGAAGAAGAGAATTCCTATGTGATCGATTTTATTCCCTGGTTCATTCCCACTTCAGGTTGGTAAGTGAGCTAAAAGTGAATCGGCGCCTAAATATCCACGGGTGTTTATATAGGAGGTTATCATTCACACAATGAACAAACCTCAACCAGAAGATCTTTTCCATGTGCTTGTGCAGGCATGGAACATGTAAGTTCTTCTAAGTGTTGGTAGAGTGGATTTAAAAATACATATATTGGGGGAAATATTTTGTAAGAAAAATACATTTGAAGAGAAACATAAAGATAAAAATGCAATTATATAAGAAAGTTCAACAATGAAGGCCTGGTCCTACATGTGCTTTATTTATTCTGTAGGTAATCCAGAGTACATTTTAAAATGTTGCTTTGCCTCCATCTGTTCCCCTGATGATCAGAGACCTCTTATTCCTCCACTCCCTACCCCGCCCAACCTCTCCTATCCCAACACACAACTGCTACATGCTTAGCAAATCTATTTTAACATAACATAACTTGGAAGATAAATCTACGGCCCCGAAACCTATATTTTGTAAGCATGACCAACTTATGAATTGCGTCTACTGCTTGGCATTTTTCTCCATCAATATTCCTCTCTATTCATATAGGTAAATGACAATTGGTATACATAAGTGTATGTGTGTGTACTTTTGTGTGTAATTGAATGAGTGAATCATTATTTAAATTAATCATTGAGTGAATGAATTCTATAGCAGCTGATAATAGCTTGCTTTGGTGTTCACCTTCCAGAGTATGCCTACCTAGGTAGGAATCCTCTTGCTGTGAATGCTAGTATCCCCAAAATAGAACTAGGAGATACAATTTGCAGGCAATTTGATTTGTTCTTACTGTTTGGGATACAGAAACCAGGCAAAATCAAACAAGCTATTCAGTTTTCTTCTGCTAACAGAAGTGGGGAAGGTGATGAATCGAGGCCATGTGAGGCTTTCTTCGAACACATGCAAAAATGTGAATGAAGAGGGGAAACCGAAGAACTCAGGCTTATACTAAAGATGATTCACTTATTTCAATACAGTTAAGTATCACTGGAAATCTAATTAAACAGCCTGTGCATTGAGCTTGAGCTGAAGGGACAAAGTAATGTGCATAGACCAGTCCCACCTTGGGTTTGTGTTCCCTCCATTTCTTTGATATCACTATCAAGACATCATTCCAGGGACGCCTGGGTGGCTCAGTCGGTTAAGCGTCTGCCTTCAGCTCAGGTCATGATCCCGGGATCCTGGGATCAAGCCCCACATTGGGCTCCCTGCTCCATGGGGAGCATGCTTCTCCCTCTCCCTCTGCCCCTACCCCGCCCCTTGTGCTAGCATGTTCTCTCTCTCTCAGATAAATAAATAAAATCTTTAAGAAAAAAAAAGACACCATTCCACTCTGAGTGGGATAGCTAAGCCACATGAGAGCCTGCAGCTTTTAATCTTGTAATTCTAGAACACTAATGGTAAAATCCTTAGAAAATGTACCCGGACACCATGACTAAGACAAGATTTTGAGCACAGAAGCCTGTGGTTCTCCTTTTTTTTTTTAGTTTTGCTGCCTGCTCTTTGGCAATATCAGCTGTATAAATCAACACATATTGTACTTGCCAAATAGGAAGTTATTGAGACAGACGCTGCCATTCCCATTTGTTTCAGAATACCCCATTCAGGCTCAGGTCCCCTGAAGTGGCCAGGCAGGCTTTCTCCTGGCAGGCTTAACAGAACTCTCAATATCCTTGTCCCTCCTGGCTCTCTCTGAACTTCCACTCCCAGGAAGGAAATAACCACACTCTTTGCAAAAGATTAAGATGCCCATTTTACTATGTAAAGTCATCATTGTAATAGAAGTATATAACAAGAATAATCATCTCTTCTTTGTTTCATCAATGGAACTGATATCGACGGGTACAGGGAAGGCATTGTAGAAAAGAAAACTAGGTTTATAGGAAAGTTCCGGGGGGGGGGGGAGTTGTTTTATTTTAATTCTCTTCCAGTTTTGGTAAGGAGATAAGCAATCATTGTCTTAAACATTAAATGTCGTGACATTTTAATTTCATTGGTTTTTGATCAATGTCTTTTGTTGCCGAGGACAGAGGCTGCTGGAAGACAAAATCAGTTCTCTGTTGGCCAAGAGCTGGTTGAATAGGGTCTCAGCCTTGATGTGGGTTGGTTCATTGTTTGAGTCTGAAGTTAAATTGCCTTTTTAGTACCTTAGAAAAAATTGCTGATTTAAGGGGACTGATGTGTCATCACTAATCGAGTGCTTAAGATAAATGTTAATCTGGAAGTGTGGTTGGGAGTTGCCTGTGTTGACATTGTATACAAGAAGGAGCTGGATATAGTTTGTATATTTCAATGAAAAGGAGATCAAGGTTTCTCCAAATTAGAGCCAAACTGAATTGCCCACAGCCTTGTTTTGGTAAGTAAATAACAGATGTTTTCTGTTATTAGTTTTGTCACATACTTAATATTCCTAATAAGTGGAGGCTGTTTTGGAAGCTCATTTGGATCAGGGCAATGGAGAGCCCTATCTCTTGCTGCTAATTATCAGCCTTAAAATTGCAGGGTGAGGAAAGATGGTAAATCCACGCATGACATATGTAATGTATACAACAGTATGGAAGGTGGACTACATAAATTATGACATTTTTCCACACTGATCCATGTACTGGTGATTATACAGTGGATCTCTTCAAGTTATATCATAATCAAGTGCTAATCTTTGCAGATAAATATGGTGCCACCAACCTCAATGGCAGAATGACCACACAATGAACTAATAATCTCTGATTAAAGGTTAACTTTAGGAGACAAATTCTTACCACCCAAACTGGACCCAACTTTATATAATGATAGACTTTTTGGAAGGACGTATTGTGGTTGATTAAACTTTATGCAGTTTGGAATTTTATAGGAAATTAATGGGGACAGAGTGAAAGCATATTAATGGCTCAAAAGAAATTTTCTTCATATTTAAAAAACAAAAACCAGAGCGAAGCACTATCGATAAACTTATCTTAAGTGGTAGAGTTTCAGGTTGGGGGGCGGGGGCTGTGTGTGAGTAATACAATGAAATCACTCCTGATTTTGCATATTTATTCCTCAGCTTAAAAATATAGTATAAAAAGCATTCATTATGGTGAGCATATTAAACAATTATAGTTGCTTCATCAGATAGTCAAAAGAACAGATTGTTCCTTTTTCTTCCTGGAGAGTTATGTGCCTTTATTATTAGTGATTCTAAGAAGTTAGAAAAAAAGTGTCAAATCCAGTTTGAGGAAAGTAGATGTACTCAAACAGAACAATTGCCTTGGAATTAGTTATCATTGGCTCCTACATTTTAAAAAGGCGAGCCCTCAAAACCACGAGCAAGAGAGCATTCTATTTAATCTAATTTAGATTTAAGGAAAAGCAGGAAACCAGTGGGTTTCAGACACGTAGGAGTCTTAACAATTTTACCAAGGCTGAGCTTAAATGATACATGATTATACTGTCATCACAGTCAATACCAACAGAATTTTAAAAGCCACGAATTTCACTCCATAAGTCTCTTCTATGATCAATTAAATGAGACCCAATTGGCAAGTGATATCGCATATTTACAAATAAACCTTGACTTGGTTTTATAAGTTGTATTAACTAAATGGATTGTTGCTAAATTGCTCAGGTGCTTGAGTTTGAAAACTGCCAAAAGAGAGAGAGAGAGAGGAGAGACATGAACACTAGAATTCCACACACTGAGAATATGCACCAAGGGCATATGATAACCAGTGCCGATTAGGGAAGGGTTCATAGATTTATGCCCCTCTTTGGTGAGCCACAGAAAAGAACAGTGACACAGTGTTATGTAAATTACAGTGGGTCCAACAAGGAAGTCTACACAATTCATAGAAAGGGTTCTCAGATTTCAAGTCTCACTGAATAGCTCCACGATTGGCAATCAAGAATTCGGCAGGAATACCACTAACCCTGCCAGAGGAGGGAAGCATAGCTGCATTCTGAGGCCACAGATTTAGGTCCGCCATGAAAATACCTCATGTGGTAATTAAAGCATGCTTTTTAGAGTCACCAGGCTTATGTTCAAATGTCAACTCTACATCTATTAAGTAGAACGGTTTTGGTCAAGTCACCAAAGCTTCCTTATCTTCCATCTCTGTATTTGTTAAATGTGGATAGTCACAGTTCCTGACTCAAAGTGTTACAGTGAGGATTGAAAGAGATGTGAAAAGCACCGAGCACAGAATAATGTGTACTCAGTAATCTGTAGCTATTATGATTCTTGCTCCCAAGATTCCTGGAATAGAATGTGGCTGGTTTAAAAAAAAAAAAAAAAAAAAAGTAAGAGGAAAGGTTTCATTCTGTGGAATGGAAAGAAAATTGAGATTTTAGTTCATGATGACTCATTGACCACCGGGGAACCACTTACAACTTATCTGTACGTTGAAAAAGAAAATAATGTCTGTCTTCTCAACCCAGCAATTGCAGTTGGGATAAGCTGGTGTGAAAGGAGGGACTGTGTCCTCAGGGTAGAGAGTCTTCACTCTATTTAGGATAAGTCTTAGAAGGCAGATCCATTTAACAGTCTATTTTACCACTTAAATGCCAGCTATAAAAATAAGTATCTCAACCAAAATAATAGTGCTTAATGTGTGGGCATCATCTTTATCATTTTTAAAGACATGCATATAACATGTTAGGGGTTATCACCACCATAGTTTACTTGTGAACCAGAGAAAATCTTCCTGACTTAGTTTAAGTTTACTTGCTTTGTTTTTGTGATCCATTCTCCATTGATTTATTTACTTTTTAATTCTGCTTGGTTAAAAATGTAAGTGAATACAACTCAAAAAGAAAAAAGGTCTGTGGGTTTATGGTCATGGATATATCATCAAAATCATTTGCAAATGAGAGTTGAAATGGCCATCTGATTTAAAAGGAGAGGTGTTTCAGCTGTCTCAAAGCCTGTATTTGCATAGGAAGCCCCAAGTTTTATATTCCCTGTAGATGTATTTGTGAAAGGGGGCTGCTGAAGTAATTTCTCTTCCCTTCATCCTCCATTCCACCCTTGACTCCCACATTGTAAAATGAAGCGTGCGTTTTACAAATGACAGGTCACATTGAGATTCCAGTTCCAAAGAAAGCCACCTCAGCCAGCTCTCTTTATGGGAAGTATAGAACCAAGATCCATATGCAATTTTCTGTGAAACTTGAAGATTCTCTGTGAACTGATATTTCGTTTTCAGACAAAAGCATTTCTGTATCATCAGTATAAGAAGAACTGGAGAAGATTTTCTTAGAAAATGTCAAGAGGATCATAGAAAGGGAAGAGAGCCAAGAGTAAACCCCGGGGAGCTCCTCTTGGAAGAAGCACATCTATAGGAGAGGTTCATCTTGAAGTAAACAGTCTGATGTATGAGAGATCAGAATGAATAGAAAAGAGACCAAACCAGAGTATATTCATGGAAAGATGTGGTACATCGTATGTACAGAGCATCTCCCAAAATACAGGGAAACTCTTACCTGGCATGAAGATGATTCTGAACTGGTTTGGCTGTGGCTTATTTGCAGTAAATCCATGCTAAATTCAAGAAATCCTTCACAAGATAATTACAGAAGGCACAGGCCATTCTTTTCCATCTTATCAATTTAGAACTTTGACCTATGTTATTATGAAATGCTGTTCGATGACATACTATAAACATGATCTTTTTTTTACTCTAGCTGAGAGTTAAATATTTTCCAAATTATATTTAAAGGCAAGTAGAAAATATATGGTGGGAGAGTCTGAAGATAGACATTTCTGTCATAGAAACACATGAGTAGTGCTACCACTAGATTTGGACAAGACTAGCCAGCCACTGTGCCAGCATCATACTTTAGAGGACCCCATTTTGTCCTTGGTCTGGATGCACAATGGAGCAAGAGATGAGTAAAGGGATAGGCTCCCCTGGTAACTGTTCTTCTCTTCTAGACTCTATTCCAAGGGTCCAGACCCATGGGATTTCTTTTTTTTTTTTTTTTAAAGATTTCATTTATTTATTTGACAGAGAGAGACACAGTGAGAGAGGGAACACAAGGAGGGGGAGTGGGAGAGGGAGAAGCAGGCTTCCCCATGGAGCAGGGAGCCCGATGCGGGGCTTGATCCCAGGACCCTGGGATCATGACCTGAGCCGAAGGCAGACGCTTAATGACTGAGCCACCCAGGTGCCCCCCCATGGGATTTCCTGACCAAATAGCCTCCTTAGGCCAATCCTCCTGAGGCCATCACCCATTTGTATACCACTAGGTCCAAGGAGTAGACAAAGGTAGCTATTTGGGAAGGCAAAAGATGGTGGGGAGTATGGAAGGATCTTACCACTTCATGGGTGAATGTCTACATATATGCCTGCAAGTCCCTTCATGGTTTTGGTCAGAACCAGGAGCAGTTAGAGACATGAGTATAGGGACTGGCATTTCTTCACTCTCATATGCCAACCAGGAACCTCAAAGCCTCTGAAAATTCCAAATTCAAACTTGCATCTCCAAGGCTTAAAGGAGCTGTATTTGTCAAGAGAGTTAAATAGAAAATATTTCATTTATTCATTTTTTAGGTTGGTTTATAATTTAAATAGTGAGACATATGGTCTGTGGCTCTCTATTTTAACTCCTGCCCTATATCTTACAAATGTTAAGTAACTGCCTTCTGCTAGTTTCTATTTGTCTTTGATCCAAGATCATTGGTTGATGGTGCATTCAGAGGAATGCTAGACCAACCTGAAGACTTAGAGGGGTGAGGACAAGCCACATGCCCAGGTTCCCTATCTATATCTCTCAAATAAAACACAAGAGAAAGGACCACTTGTCCTTTGAGGATGCTTCTAGTAACTGAGGCAGCAATATTGTCCAGTCCTGTATCTCTAATTCAGTATGCCTGTAGATTGTAAAAGTATCTGTTGATGATAGGAATCAAACAAATTTACATATTCCCAGTGACATTTTTTCATCTTAAACCAGAGAATGGTATTTTTGCTGGTATAGTCTTCACTAATTTAGTGTCAATGATCATAAGAGCTAATTCATGTTTCAGGAGGCTGAAAATACCTTAAAGACCGTAGGGGGTGTTCTCCCTTTTTGCACCATACCTAAACATTTCAAAGTGCACTTTATATTTGAGATTAGGCATTAATCTACCTTTCTCCTATAAGAGTCTTGAAATCTGAATGTGTAACGATAATTATCCTTGAAGTCACCTTCTGAAATGAAGCAATGGAGTCCGGGGATGCATTATAACAATACCGATGAATGGTGTTTCCTTTGAGCAATTCATATTTTCTTCATGTTTGCTCTGGCCGAGAAAGATTTAACTGGCTCGCTCACTTCTCTGGGTGTGTTTTCAGTTTGTAAGTGAAAGGAGCAGCAGTGAACTTGCCTGAACATCTATTAATATTTTCAAAACACAGGACCTCCATTCTTGTTTTTTATCACATCGTCAATGCACAGTACACTTCAGACGGATATTGTTTATGAGACATGTGACTTGTCCTGCTGTTTGTGCATCCCGATAGAAGAGTGAGCATTAATTTTATAGTGTGAGGAATAGAATCAATACCAGCATTGGAAATCTTCCCATAGCTTTGCTTGTATTGGATTGAACAGATCAGTTAGTTGCTCATGAAATCACAATCCATGCATGTCCTGCCTCACATAACTTTAAGAGTCAACAGCAGAGTGCAGCAAGGGACCAAATGACTCTCCAGCAATAATACGAACACCTCAGATTCATTTTTGCCTCAAGGAACAAAATCTGAATTTTGTGTTTATTGATTTGTCAAAAGTGAGGTTATTTTCTTCTCCTTTGCCAAAGTGGAGAGGGATTCTTATCCTGATTCCTCTGTTTGCCCCCAAAAGATAGGCTTTTTTTAAAATTCCAGTGTAATTAACATACAGTGTTATATTAGTTTCAGGTGTACAATATAGTGATTCAACAATTCTATACATTACTCAGTGTTCATCACGGTTAAGTGTACTCTTAATATCCTTTGCCTGTTTCACCCATCTCCCCACCCACCTGCCTCTGGGAACTACCAGTGTGTTCTCTATATTGAAGAGTGTGATTTTTTGCCTCTTTTTTTACTTTGTTTGTTTTGTTTTTTAAATTCCACATATGAGTGAAATCATACACTATTTGTCTTTTTGTGACTTATTTCACTTACAATTATACCTTCTAGATCCATCCATCTTGTTGCAAATGATGAGATTTCCTTATTTTTTATGGCTGAATAATATTCTATTATATATATATATATATATATATATATATATATATATATATCTCACATCTTCTTTAAGATAGCTAAGTTTTGATAAATAGAGGTTCCTCCAAAATTCAGTCCCATATGAATTGGAAAATTCTTTTCACAAAAATCTTCTTAAGGGGAATCATTGAAGTATTTAAGGGCTTTTAAAAAATAAGCAAACTTACTCTTTTTTTCTGTCTCGACTAGACTAACTTTCAGTTCTGTAAAGAATTTGCTTGTCTTCTATGTCTGAAACTTCGAAAAATGCTTGCTAAATGTTTGTTGAATAAATCATTTAATTGTTGGTTAAATCAATAGAAGCTGATCATCAATAGCAGGCGTTGGCCAAAATTTTCCTTAGGGGCTCCTGGGAGGCTCAGTCAGTTAAGCCTGAGACTCTTGCTTCTGGCTCAGGTCATGATCTCGCAGTTCTGGGATCAAGCCCCATGTCAGGCTCTGTGCTCAGCGTGGAGTCTGCTTCAGATTCTCTTTCCCTCTCTCTGTCTCTCAAATAAATAAATAAAATCTTAAATTTTTTTTTTCTTTAAAGGGCGAGATAGTATCTTAGGTTTGTGGACCACATATGGTCTCTGTCACAGCTCTTCAATTCTATAATAATAGCTCAAAAGCAGCCATCAGTGGGGCACCTGGGTGGCTCAGTCGTTAAGTGTCTGCCCTTGGCTCAGGTCATGATCCCGGGGTCCTGGGGTCCTGGGATCGAGCCCCCCCCACATCAGGCTCCCTGCTAGGCAGGAAACTTGTTTCTCCCTCTCCCGCTCCCCCTGCTTGTGTTCCCTCTCTCACTGTGTCTCTCTCTGTCAAATAAATAAATAAAATCTTCAAAAAAAAAAGCAGCCATCAGTCATACATAAACAATATGTAAACAAATATGGCTGTGCCTCAAAAAAATGTTGTTTACATAAACAGGCTATTTGGCCTAAAGGCCATAGTTGGCAGACCCCTGATCTATACATGCATAAAGATCTATACATACAATCTCACTCTCATAAATTTGATCAAGAGGTTTTTAGAATAGCATCCTGAAAAGCGTGTATCATCCTTAATATTGCCCACTTAAGGACATTCCTTTTAAGGAAATAGACATGTTTTCCAATGGGTTATATCTAAAATATACAGCCTATAAGAATAACTACTGTCCAGAAAACAACATATTTTTTTTTTATAAAATGTTAATTACAATTCATGCTTAACCGATTCTAGGTTCTGTGCTAAGAGCTTTCCAGGTTCTGTTGTGTTGAAAGCAAACAAGAATACCATTGCATGAGTTTATTGGTTAATGCTACACCCTGACACCAGGGAATACCCTAATAAAGACTTGGGATTGATTTGATATTTCACTATCATTTTCCAAAGGAATTCCATCTGAAAACAGACAAAGTCTGAGGCAAAAATATGAAGCCATGTTTTATCATATCACTGTATCCATTTGATAGCATGCAATGAAAAGTGGAAGTTAAGACAAAGTGAAATTTCCAGTCTGGATATTTACTGTCATATAGAATCTTTTACTCAATTATTTATCAAGAAGACAGAAAGGAAGGAAGGGAGGGTGGGATGGAGGCAAGGAAGGAAGGAAAGGAGGAAGGAAGGAAGGAAGGAAGGAAGGAAGGAAGGAAGCGAGGGAGGGAGGGAGGAAGGGAAAAATCCTATTAACAAAATCAATTTTCTTGGTAAATTTCCTGGAGGTATATTTGCGCTGGTGAGTTGGGAGATAAAGATGGTATAGATAAGTAGCTGTTCATACTGAAACCATTTTTTAAAAGTTATATTAGAAAAGAAAGTGCATTGGTATAGTCAACTAGTTGTTTTCATCCAAATCCCACTGTGGAGCAACTTTTTCATATATGATATGAACATCATCAATGTCACATGATTCATGGTAATAGAATATTACATGAAGCAACACAGGAGTAATGCTGGTTTGAAGAGGAAATTAAAAAAAAAAGAGGAAGAAGAAGAAGGAGGAAGAACAAGAGGAGGAGTGGAAGAAGGGGAGGGAAAGAAAGAAACACCATCATTCTCAAGTAAGAACAAACTATTCAACAATATTGAGAAAGTAACCTCACACATGTTTTTCAATGGTTTAATGCATCAGAAGAACACTAGGGATTGCTGAAAGGTGGAGTAAACTGAAAGGGTAGAACAAGTGTGCAAGTTTCCCTGTAAATCACATATTTACTTAGAACAGTTGTCATTTGAAATGATTTATGATCTCTAGGACTTAGATCTATGAGAGACTATGGACCTGAGAAACAAACAGAGTTTTAGAGGGGAGGTGGGAGGGGGGATTGGTAGCCCAGTGATGGGTATTAAGGAGGGCACGTACTGCATGGAGCACTGGGTGTTATACGAAAACAATGGATCATGGAACACTACATCAAAAATTAATGATGTATGGTGACTAACATAACATAATAAAATTAAAAAAAAAAGAAAAAAGAAATGAAGTTCTGGGGCGCCTGGGTGGTCAGTTTGTTAAGCTTCCGACTCTTGATTTTGGCTTAGGTCAGGATCTCAGGGTTGTGAGATCGAGCCCTGCGTCAGGCTCCACGCTGGGTGTGGATACTTCTGCTTAAGATTCTCTCTCTCCCTCTGCCTCTGCTCCTCCACCACCCCATGCTCATATGCTCTCATTTTCTCTCTATATATAAAGAAAGAAAGAAAGAAAGAAAGAGAGAGAGAGAGAGAGAGAGAGAGAAAGAAAAAGAAAGAAAGAAAGAAAGAAAGAAAGAAAGAAAGAAAGAAAGAAAGAAAGAAAGAAAGAAAAGAAATGAAGTTCTTCAGTTGAAAGGAAGTTTGTCAGTGAAGAAGGTTTAAGAGGTAATCAATTGGCAGTGGCACTGGCTTCAAAGCAGAATCATAAATCCCAGTTAATTATGCCACCTTCTCTTCCAGAGCAAAACTTAAATCTGTGTAATTTGGAAAACGAGTGCTTATCCCAATAAAAAATTTTTCAGATTATTATTGTGTGTCTCTCAAGCTTTTTACATGTAACTATAGTAAATATCTTCCCAGTGTGAGAGAGATTTATCTTTTTTTTTTTTTAAGATTTTATTTATTTATTTGCGAGAGAGAGAGAGAGTACAAGCCATGAGGTGGGTGGGAGGGGGGAGAGGCGGAGGGAGAAGCAAACTCCCTGCAGAGCAGGGAGCCCGATGCGGGACTCGATCCTGGGACTCCAGGATCATGACCTGAGCCGAAGGCAGTCGCTTAACCAACTGAGCCACCCAGGCGCCCCGAGAGAGATTTATCTTTAACCAAAGAAATAGTTCGATCTACCTCCCCATGTCACATCTCAGTATATCTTAGAAAACTGAGAACTGGACCTCAGATTATGTTAGAATTTTTTTAAAAAATCAGTTCCTCATGAATATTGGGAACTAGGCTATCATTCCTCATTAATTTACTGATTTTAATAAATCCTCTAAAGTAACTTGAACTTCAGATATTTACTGATATGTTAATAGTCACTTACCATAATTAATTCAGGAATTTAGTTATGTCTTGCCAAGTCAATAGGAAAGTTTAGGGAGCTGAGTATGCTACTTTACCCCTTTACAGTTCTTGAAATAACGGTGCATTTCAAGGGTCTTCATCAGAGTGTAAAAGTAAGATGTGCTGACAGAGAAAAATAGGAAGAGAGAGAGAGAGAGGGAATGAAGTGGCCAGGCCAAAGCTCTTTTCTTTTCATTTTTTGTTTTTTTTTTTCTTTTTTCTCAGCAAGACTCTGAAATATCCACAAATTGTCCTATTCCTTTCCTCATCTGAACTTTAAAGGTTGACCTTACAGAGGTGGAGAATTAGACACCACCAGGAATCAAGGAATAAATTGGTTGGTGTCTGGGTGTTGTACACATACTTAAAAGGAGCATGTCATAATAGGGAGAAAATAAAGAGCGTTCTTATAGGCATTTCTATTTTAAAATAATGCCTCACTGCACCATATGATGAAAGATCTTCAGAGCACATAAAGTTAGTCATAATGGAAACTCCTTAATTGAATGGCATGGAAAATGGCCCGGGGGTTGCTAGAGAAGAGACAGGGTAATCACATGCTATCAGAACTGCATCACTGTCAACTTCTCTAAAATCCAGGATTCCGAGCCGACTTTAACTCTCATAAACCACACTTGAAAACATACTCAAGAATTAGCATAAATCATCTTATTGAAATAAAAATGTACCACTCATAGAAGTAATCAGGAGCACCATCCTTGCAAGACAAAGGTTTTTGTTGTTGTTGTTTCTTATTTCTTTTAAGTAGTCAGTTCCTTTGGGGGGGTGGGGTGGGGGGGGTATTGACATGGAATCCATACAAAATGAACATATGCAAATTTATTTTGTAGAATAGATGAAAATGTAAAAAACAGTCCCTGTAGGATGATGACAAGGTCAGATTTTTGAATTCACAGCTACCTGAGATTCAGAAGTTTAAATCTTTTCTAAATGATTCATGGTTAATTGCAATTATTTTGTCATATATCTGCAAGTTCTGAGAACCTGTTTGGATAGAACTCTGTCCTAGCCACTGGTACATTCAAGTGATGAGTCTCAGTCCAAAGTGTCATGCTCTAGTTTAAGACACACACACACACACACACACCCAGAGCCACAACCATGAACACCCTAGCACATAGACTAAAGAGAACAGAGCATTCTAACTTGTATAGCTGAAGAGAGATATATGATGCATGCTGAGAAGCTACTACATCCTTAGAAAACTTGATATTATGTAACACTTATTATATTTATTATTTCAATAGTGAAATGTTGCAATATATTGACTCACCCTGCTAACAAGGAGAGCCCTGTATACTGAGTCCTGAGGACAATCTGAAGCAGAGATTTGGTCCACCATGGCCCTGTAGCAGGCCTCGGGAATCTTTATTTCACATAAATAGAATGGAGTGACATAAAAGATGAGCAGCTACTCTTCGTTGTCACTATGACAAGAGAGATTTTTAAAGAGCAAGTTCTGAAGAGAAGCGATGGTTTTGCATATTGTGTATTGTGTGCAATGATGATGGAGTCTTCCAAGGTCTGCTGGTTTTTAAGGTGTGTTCCTTGTATCACAAGTGGGAAGCAGTGTTTGAAATGAGTGTGTGTGTATGGTGTGTGTGGGGGGAGCGGTCAGGGATGAGTTTATAATAATTATGAAGGCATTTGAAGAAGGCTTTCGGGGCGCCTGGGTGGCTCAGTCGTTAAGCGCCTGCCTTCGGCTCAGGTCATGGTCCCAGAGTCCTGGGATCGAGCCCCGCATCGGGCTCCCTGCTCGGCCAGGAGCCTGCTTCTCCCTCTCCCACTCCTTCTGCTTGTGTTCCCTCTCGCTGTGTCTCTTGCTGTCAAATAAATAAATAATCTTATAAAAAAAAAAAAAAGAAGGCTTTCAAAATTGTCAGCCCAGAAATCATGACCTTTGTGTTTGCTTGGGCATAAAATATAAAACCAATAAATGCTAATCTAACAATTCACCAGCTGCTTGAATCTCACTGCATTCTTACTATCACGATGGCTTTTAGCATCTGCTGAAGAGATTACTAAATATTTATCTAGATGACTCCATGGCTAATTCAGTAATAGATGATTCACTACCATTCGATGCAGCAAAGTACTTAAGAGTTTGGTCTGTGGAGTGAGATACACCCCTACAGTGCAGCTTATCTCATGGAAGACATTGAAAAAGGTTTTGGTTTTGGTTTTGTTTTGACATTGAACAAAGTTTTAATATCACAATGTCCTATCTGTAAAATTGAGTTAACAAAAATAGCTAACTCATGAAGGGATTGTGAGGATTAAATGTGATAATACATGTAATGTATTTGATGACAATCAATATGCATTCTTTGTTGTTTACAATACCATCACCATCATCCTCATTACCATTCAATGAAAACAATTTCATTTATGTACATCTCTGGCTGCAAATAAATTTTCCTATATTGAAATCTGATTCCTTGAGATTTCTTCCCAAATTCTAATATAGTCCCTCATGGTACACATCCATCCATCCATCTATACAGTCAGTTCTTAACATGGTTAATTCATTTATTAACAGGTCCCCAGTACAGCTTCTGTTTCTACTCTGTCCATCCAGCCTCCAAACTTAAATGCAGAGAGCGACAAAGAAAAAGACAGAGGAGAGGGGAGAGAATGAAAGGAGGGAAGCACTTCTCTTCTATTATTCTGTTATACTGGCTAAATATGCCCGTGTTCTTCAAATCTTTAACTGGTATGACCCTTTCACTACTCTGTTCACTCTTTCCTGATGGTGCTATAATTTTTCTGCATCTCATGAAGAGACATTTGCCCTGTATGGAAACAGAATTTCCAGATATTCTGAAGTGTTTAAAAAATCATTAGGGAAGGTGGCAAAGAGTCTAATGACAGAGTAATCCATTCTAAACCCTGGTCATTGTTATTCTATCCATGGAAGTGTTTCTTTTCCACCTATTCTGTGTGTGTGTGTGTGTTTAACTTAAATTATTAAACTTATTTGCTATGAAAATTTAATGGGAACTTATATGAGCGTTTGTTGGTTCATGGGGGAATTACTTTTAATGTTAGAGGTTAGAGTTCTCAAGGCGGACAGGTGTTGAAGTGCAGATGTAGATAAGCAAATGGGTAATGTGGATAAATCTGCTGAGCACTGAGCTTGGCTGATAGACGTGTGTATGTGTTTAAAATAAAGACGGAAAGCAAAGTTCCCAGATAATTTATTGGTTCAATTCAGTGGCCAAGAACATTCCAAGAATGATATGAAGGAAAATTACAGAAACTTTAATTTCTGTTACTTAAGGCAGAAAACTTTTTTTATGTCAAAAGTTGTTTTAAATTATTAGAATACAGAACAGTTTAGAGATATGGAAATTGGTTGATATTGAATAATCAGATTCCCATATACAAGAGAAATTATGTCATGTAATACCTCCTGAGTGGTTTTACACTTAACAGTTATTGCTCGGTTAAAAAGCAAGGTTTAAATATAGTATTATGGGGTGCCTGGGTGGCTCCGTTAGTTAAGCATCTACCTTCGGCTAAGGTCATGATCTCAGGGTCCTGGGATCAAGCCCCGCATCAGGCTCCCAGCTCGGTGGGAAGCCTACTTCTCCCTTTCCCTCTGCCCTCCCCCTGTTTGTGCGCTGTCTCTCTCTCTCAAATAAATAATTAATAAATAAAATCAGTAAAAAAATACTATTTATAATATGCAATTTTTAAAAATTATTGTTAATTATTTACATATGTGTATAAATATATGCTTGTGTCTTAAAAATTACAGGATTGTACCAAACTGTTAGTTATACTCCTTTCTGAGAAGCTGTTTATAGAAGCCTTTTACATCCCATGCTGTGTTTTTCTGTAGTGTTTGAATAGTTAAGTATATAATGAATGTATTGCTTTTGAAATGATTACTTTGTAATCAGAAGGGGGGAAAAAGAGCTAAAACATGAAATGCATGATTAGTCCAGACTTGCAAAAAATGATTTTTTTTCTCCTTTTAATTTAGCGTTTATCAAAGAAATAGTAGCCTGAATGCTGAAATACATTATTACCTACAGGCCAAACCCATTAACCATTAAGCTATTGATACTCATCCAAAGTGGTTGATAGTAAAAAGGTGCCCGGCCATCAGGAAAGGAACATACCCCAAAAGATTGTGGTTTATGTGCAGTTTCCACAATTTGGAACCTGCCTAGCCATCTCAAAGCCAACTTGTCCAGGAAATAAAAAGTCACCCCAAGCCATGGACTTTCAACTGTTGAGCTCTGCCCCAGGAAATATCCCGGGCAACCGAAAGATATAAGGATACCTAGTCTCCAAGCAACCTGAGTTCCATTTAGCACGTAGCTTCATAAAGCTTAATGAAAATTGGCTATCTCCTCCACTTTGGGAGACTCTAGGTTCGTGGAGAAGGTGTTCTGGTTTTTGCACTACATGAATGAAGAGATCATAAACCTGTGTGACCCTGAGCAGCTGCCTGAATCAAGCTTTGCCATTCAAAGGAAACTTCTGGTTACTACACTCTGTGGCTGTACGTTAAATGAATAATGAGACTGATCACCTACCACCTCCTTTGGAATGGTTTCATTAGTCTGAAATTCTACTGATGCCCATGCCCTGAAGACTGTCATCCATTTGAAGGATATGGCATAGTGCTGAAAGTTGACGAGATCTAGACACAGGAGCTAGACTGTCCAGGTCCAAACCCTGGCCTGTGTGTGACATGGAGCCAAGTTACTCGAATTCTCTGTATCAGAGTTTTCTCATCTATCGATGGGAATAGTAACAGTAGCTGTTCATGAGTTGCTATGCAGATTAAGTGAGCTAATATTTGTAAACACCACAGAGCCTGGAACATAATAAGAATGGTATCAATGTTTGTTAATAACAACAAAAATACCCATCTTAACTGTTTTAGGCATTGCTCTGGGCCCTGACAATTAGATCCAACCCTCAATTTTCAAATAGCGCCATCTAAAAAATTCAGATGAAGGTCTGTAGACACACAAATAAGGACGCAATTAAGCCCTAATCAGGGAAGAAAGGAAAATCACTTCAGTAGAGATACGACTGGGCTGCACAACATGAGTGGGAGATTATTTGGCCCAGAAAAGCAAAGGAGGGGCATTTCAGTCAGAACAATAAACATATACTAACACATATAAACAACATATACATGTAGGGACATGTGAAATAACCCACTATACTTCAACAGAAATCTTTGGAGCATAGACAAAATGGAGGTGACTAAAGCTGTTAACTCCATGATAACTTCAGTGATACCTGTTGCAATTTATTATGTGGTAATGCACAACTGTGGAAGGTTTTCTTAAGTAAGAGAATGACAGAAGCAGACTTGTGTTAAAGAGAAATAATTCTGACAGTCACACACATAAAAACTAAAAGGGGCTAGTTGGTGTGGACAGGAAGTGGGAAGTGCATGGTTCCAGGGAGATGTGAGAGCCTATACTAAGACAGAGACAGGAGTGAATGCCGTAAAAAGATTCTTGAGACAATTTGGAGGTGGAGCTGATAAAACATGGTGAGTGATTGAGTCTGAGGGAAAGAGAAGGATCAAGCATAATATTCTGCTTTCTAGCTTGGGCAATTAGGAGTTGAGTGATTTCATTAAGAAGCAGGGTAGGAGGGGGACAGAAGAGGAGGCAAGAATTACCTTCATTTTGGGTGTCAATCTGGGTTTGCCTAGACAACCTTATCTATTGGAGAAGACGAACAGCAATGGGGAAAGGTCATTTTAAACTCAAGAGAAAGGTCAAGTGAGGAAACATAGATTCAGGAGTCACTGTACACATGGTTGATGGAAACCATAAGAAGGAGTGAAATGACTCAGGGGAAAATGGGTAGAATGAGAAGAGACATGGAAGAACTTCAAGGAAAAACATCTAAAGAGTGGGCAAAGGTTGCTAAAGCAAACTAAAAGAAAAGTTACAGGTTAGCAGGATAAAGAGCATTTCTGTTTGTTTATTTTTGCATTAATTCAATCCCTTTATTCATTCATTCAATAAATATTCATTGAGCACCCATTGTGTCCCAAGACATGGGAATGCAGAGAGGGGAGACCCTGTGTAAGACAAATAGACCAACTCCTTGTTATCATGGAGCTTTAAGTCTATTATGAAGGACCATGTAAGACTATCACAAAAAAGTCAGATGACTACATTGATATTTGAAAGATTTCCATTTTTTTTCTAAGAAGGGAAAATATCAGTGCTATAAGAACCCAGGTGGGAGGATCAGAGAAGTCCTCCTGATGACTGAATGGAGATGTGAGTAGGGGTCCCCCAGGTTGGGTTGCTGAGGGTGGTGGCATGTTCCAGACAGGGTACGCCGTGTGTGTGAGGCTCCACACTCCTTCCTCTGACTATGAAGGAAATGGAAAACATGGATAAGTTGCCCCCATTTCTCATGTCTTTCTCCAATTTCTGGGTTGTATGTAACTACAGGTCTATAATTTAGTTCATGACAATTCATTCTGTGCTAATAAGAGGAAAACACATTAGATGGGTCATTATAAAGGATGGTGTCTAGTTTCCGTGCAGGTTGTCCCTACATCTCACAGAGCAAATCCTGAAGGAAGGCCCTTGAAATCAGTATTCTCCATATCAAAGCTGCGGGCTAGAATCCTGTGTCTCTGGATATTAACTGCCAAGGGTAGCCGCCTTCCTCAGAGGAGCAGACAGCCATATCTGCTGGAAGGACGTCAAAATTCAGACCCGCACCCAGTGTCGTCACCAGAGATCGCAGCCTCTGCCAGATGAGTTTGTCACACAGGTGTCAGGAAGAGGCAGCCATCCACATTGCAATCTGGGAGCGCTTTGCACTCAGGTGACAGTGAAGAGATTCTTCCCACTAGGTGTGTAATTATGTGCCCCTCAGAATCGGGGGTATCTCTCCACATCACAGAAAGTCTTTGCTTTGCAAGAGAAAGGAACAAACAGCCTACCCTTTCCAATGGAATGAATAAAGTCCTGAAATATAGAATGGCACAAATAATATTACAGATAACATATGACAAAATACCCCCTCCCTGAACTCTAGCATGGTTGTCATCCAAATCCTCTACAGAGGTTAATGGCTGATCTTGTCAACACCAGACTTTGAAAAGTCTAAGAACTCTTGTTTTGAAAAAGAATTCAAAGATTGCAAAAGGAGAACAAACATTAAAGATCAAAAGTAAAACAAATGAATACTATCTGGGAAAATGAAATCACAGGTATGTAATTAGCACTGACAGAGGCTGGCTAAATTCATTTCCACAAACTGCCTCAATCCTCCACTATAGACTTTTTAGTCAGATTTTCTATCAAAACAGCAATCTGTCTTCAAGGTCACATTCATACTTTCAGGTACCACTTTTTTAAAAACTGACTGTAGATTAACACCCTTTTCACCAAACAAAAACACATTTTGCTCAGTGGCTTTAACTCTTTTCAAAACGTGTCCCGTATTTATAACTTCCTCCTATTACACTGCATTTTGTCTTCCTCCTTGTTACACATCATATATTACTTTGTGCTTCTGCTGGTTGAATAACAGTCCACAGCTCTGACAAATAATTTGGTGTTCTGATTGTGAAATTAAGGGCTGCAGACTGAGAGAGTAAATGTTAATTGCCCGTCCCCCATGACATCCTATGTCTTTGTTTTGTTCTGTAATGTTAACTTGTTCATCATTATTAAATCTGGTAAAGACATACAATTTTCGTGGTGAGCATAAAATTCCTCCTAAGTTCATCACCCAGAGATAAGCACCATAAACACTTAAGTAGAATTTTGGGAGAATTTCATACATACATACACACACACACATACACACACATACATGCACACACACAGATATACCATGTTTGTTGTTTTAGTTATAGCATAACTCAGATCCGTGTTCTCTTTCTGCTTATGTGAAGAAATGTGGGAGCATTTGAATTGTGTTTATCCACCAGACTTGGGGTCGAAGACTGGTGAAATCATTCCCTAAATATAGTTGTTTTGTGAGAGGCAAAGCAAGACAGCTGAACTAGGTATCTGCATTGTAGCTCCACTGTATTACTTTTCTTGGAAGCTAGTCTAGATGCTTTTGAGTGGTGAGAGTGGCCACGAGGACCAGATAAACTGGAGACACTGACACTCTCGAAGGAAGAACAGTGACTTGGACAATGGGTGTTAGATCATAACAGTGTATCTACACAACACTTTTTCCCAAAGTGAAAAATCCCACGTTTATTGTCCTAGCAACTTCAACATACAGATTTTTTTATTCTATGTGACATATTACAAAAATCTAATACAGTCAAACTGGCTGCAAATGTGTAGATGCAGCTAATGTCTTTTTCTACCAACTACTGAAAACCTTAAAACCTTTTCAGTATTTTAGGCATTAGAGCTTGAGATTTTCAGAAGATTAAAAAAAAAAAAAATCAAGCTATGCCCCTACCACAAAAGCTATAGAATTTAGAAGGCAAACATAATGGGCCCGAGTAGGAGAGCAACTTAAGGAAGACAAGAGGAAAGTAGCAAATTAAGAGTATTAAGCAAATTAAGATATGCCAGTCATTTTAATTCACAGGATCTGCATAGGGGTTGGGTTGAGTAAAAAGGGAAAAAGTGATTACAGTTGACCCTTGAAAAAGGGGTTAGGGGTGCTGACTCCCCCCGAACACACTCAAAAATTCATGTATTAACTTGCAACTGCCCAAAAACTTAACTCTTTAATATCCTACTATTGACCTAAAGCCTTACCAATACCATAGTTGATTAATACATATTTTGTATGTTTTATATGTTATACACTGTGTTCTTACACTAAAGTAAGTTAGAGAAAAGAAAATGTTTTTGAGAAAATCTTAAGAACGAGAAAATACATTTACAGTACTCTTTATCGAAAAAATTCCACATGTAAGTGGACCTGCACAGTTCAAACCCGTGTTGTTTGAGGGTCAACTGTATTCTATTTTAAATTGACAATGCTTGACTCCTAGAAAATGGAACTTCCTCTTTCTTTTTCCTGTTTTTTGTGTTTTTTTTGTTTTTTTTATTTTTATTTTTATTTTTATTTTTTTTGACAGAGAGAGTGTACAACCAGGGGAAGAAGCAGGCAGAGGGAGAGGGAGAAGCAGGTTCCCCGCTGAGCAGGGAGCCCGATGTGGGGCTCGATCCCAGGACCCTGGGATCATGACCCGAGCCGAAGGCAGACGCTTAACTGACTGAGCCACCCAGGCGCCCCTTTTGTTTTTTTTTTTTAAGATTTTATTTATTTACTTGAGACAGAGAGAGGGGGCACAAGCAGGAAGGAGGGTCAGAGGGAGAGGGAGAAGCAGACTCCCCACTGAGCAGGGAGCCTGATGCAGGGCTCAATCCCAGGACCCTGGGATCATGACCTGAGCTGAAGGCAGACGTTTAACAGACTGAGCCACCCAGGTGCCCCACTTTCTCTTTCTTTTACATTAGCTTCTCTGCAGGTAATACAGGATATTAACAAGTTAATTTTTATTTCAATAAATAGATATCTATGCTCAGAGTTCAAGGAGGGCCTGTTTGCTACCAAATTAGGTACTGTGATAATCATAATTACTTCTTTAGGTTATCAGACAAATAATATGTATGGCCCAAGGGAAAGAGTTGATACTCTAATATCTATGTGTTCACATAAATAGATATTATCTTTTATTGACCATCTCAGAAATAGGTCATCTGAGCCACATTGTTGTGCCCAGAACACTAGCCACATCCTGAGAGGTGTAAGTAGGCCAGAGGATGTGGTAGGACACGGAGATGTTCCCAGTTACCCTTGGCGGGGGCGAGGGGGAAGCAGTTAATTCCAAGGTTCTTCTAATACCTATTCCCTCTTAACATCTCTTCATCAGGTTAAATACAAAGCATGCATAGGTTTGTTTTTCCCACAGTAGAACAAAGGAGACAACAGGGGGAAGTTTGGGTTGGAAACTGTTAAATTTGTGCAACAGGATTAGAAATTTCACAATAAGACTTTTTTATTTTCATGAACCTTTAAGTACTTCTTGTTTCCAGTAAGGCTAGGGCTGTTTTTTCTTGCTACATTTTGACACTTCCCCTATGACATAAAACCAGGAAGTGTAATTCAATCTGAAAGCAGGATAAAATAGAAAGACTCTTACAAATGGAATAAAACTTCTGATCATTCACACAACTTCTTCCAGGGAGTTAGGTCGATGTTTGAGAGAGTTCTGACTTGATGGGATCCCATGACCTCAATAGCTGCCTTGGGATACCAGTCTTAAAATACTATGACACCCACAGAATATATAACACCAAGAGTGACCCAAATGTAAGCCATGGACTTTGAGGGATTATAATGTCAGTTCATCAATTCTAACAAATACACCACTCTGGTGGGGGGTGTTATAATGTGCATGCATGAGGGTGGGGCACACATGCGACATTTGTGTCTCAATTTTGCTGTGAACTTAAAACATGCTCCTTAAACAAACAACCAAAAATGTCTTAAAATACAATGATGTATCTTTCCATTTGTGATGGAAATTTTGACTTTTGTGAAGATAAACTTATATTTGATTTAGAGAAATTTCCTCCTGGAAGAAAGAAAGCACTTAATAATATAGATACTGCTAGAAATGCATACAAGCATTTTTACTTTTATCATTCACAAACTGACAATACGAAGATGCATGTTAGCTAAAGTACATATGATCTAAGGACATTTGTTTTGACCGTTGGATCCTGCCATAGAACACACAGAAGCTACTCAATGACTATAATAGTTATTCTGACAACAGGCAAGAGTTTGGTCCACATTCATAGTTTTCTTTCCCCCTCCCAACTTATTTTTTTTTAAGATTTTATTTATTTATTTGACAGAGAGAGACACAGCGAGAGAGGGAACACAAGCAGGGGGAGTGGGAGAGAGAGAAGCAGGCTTCCCGCCGAGCAGGGAGCCCGATGCGGGGTTCCATCCCAAGACCCTGGGATCATGAACTGAGCCGAAGGCAGATGCTTAAAGACTGAGCCACCCAGGTGCGCCCCCCCCCCCCTTTATAGCTTACAATCCCAGTAAAATATTCCTCAAAAACTCCACTTTTTTCTTTGATGTTGTATTTTGGCTGGGAAGAATTAAGCATTGACGCTCATGATAATCAAAACCTCTTTGCTCAGGGACCCAGAAAGGCCATTAAAGAAAGGCCCAAAATTACTTCACCTGAGCAATATAGCTCCTAAATAATACCCTAGTCTCACCAACGTGTTGCAATCTTTCCTTTTCTTAGGATATAATTTCCTTCGGGTCTGCATGAAGTTAGGAGAGACAAGTTGCCACCAAAAATAAGAGTTTGTGTTTCTATAGCATCTGTTTATGACAGTGTATATAAATAAGAAGAGGTTCCACCCCAGTATAGGGACAAAAAAAAATACATATCTTTTTATGAGTTGGCTTTCTGAAAATGCAACGAAATGAAAGAATGTGGAGGCGGAGCCCGATTTAAATGCAATGTCAGAACAAAAAAGAACCACCTACAAAAATCTTTCTTTAAAAAGCATCCATTCCTAAAGAAGATGCATTGCATGTAGGCTCATACACAGATTTACTACCTACCCAAAGTAGCCTTCTGACAATGGCTTCCTTGAGGGATCATCTTTAAGCCCTGAGGTTAGAAAAAAATAAGCAAGTTACGATTCTTAGATACTTGTTGCCATTCTAAATACTGAACAGAAGTTGTGTGTGGTAGGGACATAAAATTCTAGTCCCCGGAGTTGCACCTTTGGGGAACGATGTGAGAATCAACATTCAGAGGCAGACAAGATTAATCCCTAAACAGCTCAGCTTTAGGAGTGTATCAGTCATTCTATGCATTTACTTATATTAGCATCTTGAGATGGGTATTGTTTTTGTTCTGCATGTAGATACAGATATATAATTTTTATATTATAGAGATATGTGACTCTATATTCCCAAATACCAGAGAGGGGTGCTGTCCTGGGCAAGAACTAGTCCATGAACACGGGCTGAGAGGTAAGTCTCAGATCTTCCCCTTTTGAGGTCCGGGTTCCCTGACTCTGGCTTCACTGGTGACCAGCACTCTTTCTGCGCCTGGGGCTCTTTGCAGGGAGCTCTTCCCACCATCAGGGATGGGTTTGGCAAGAAACCACCTTCCAACTTTTCCCACTTAGAATGTTTGCCTTCACCAGTGCCTGAAGCTGATTCACAGTCTTTGAATCTCTGACATTGACAAACGGAAGTACAAAAAGTACAAGGGGAAAAAAAAACCAACTTTGGATTTTGTTCCAGTTGTAAAGGACAAATGTGCTATACCTTCAACCCAATAGGTAATCTTTTGTTTTCAGGTCCTATTTTATTTTTTTTTATTTTATTATTATTTTTTTTAAAGATTTTATTTATTTATTAGAGAGCGAGCGAGAGAGAAACAGTGTGAGAGGGGAGAGGGTCAGAGGGAGAAGCAGGCTCCCCGCTGAGCCGGGAGCCTGATGTGGGACTCGATCTTGGGACTCCAGGATCATGACCTGAGCCGAAGGCAGTCGCTTAACCAACTGAGCCACCCAGGCGCCCCTCAGGTCCTATTTTAAGTTTAATGAATTATTTCAAACATTTTAGTAATGTTAGATTTTACTTTCTCTATAACTTTCAAGTATTTTTTTTTAAAGATTTTATTTATTTATTTGAGAGAGAGAGAATGAGAGAGAGCACATGAGAGGGGGGAGGGTCAGAGGGAGAAGGAGACTCCCCACTGAGCAGGGAGCCCGATGCGGGACTCGATCCCGGGACTCCAGGATCATGACCTGAGCTGAAGGCAGTCGCTTTAACCAACTGAGCCACCCAGGCACCCCAATAACTTTCAAGTATTTTAATGAGATGTAAACAATGGTTCCAAAGTACTCTGGGAAAGAGAGGCACAGAAAATATGACTAAATGAGGATCCTATCTAAAATGAGGAAAATTAGACCTGTACAATGTGCCAGGCACCATGCTGGATGTTTTGTATATTTTTTTTTCTTGTATATCCTCATACCAGCCCTGCATGGTAGATATTATTGTCACCATTTTTTTTAAGATTTTATTTATTTATTTGAGAGAGAGAGAAAGGAGGAGGAGCAGGGGGAGGGGCAGAAGGGGAGGGAGAAGCAGACACCGTGCTGAGCAGGGATCCTGACATGGGGTTCCATCCTGGGTCATGACCTGAGCTGAAGAAGGCAGAGGCTTAAACCGACTGAGCCACCCAAGGCGCCCCTATTGTCACCATTTTGATACATGAGAAAACTGAGCCAAAGAAAGTTTAAGAGAGCCTGAAAAGTATTAATAAGACATATATCACTTTTAGAATGCTTGAGTTTAAAATTTTTTAGGGGCGCCTGGGTGGCAGGCTGGAAGCCTACTTCTCCCTCTCCCCTCCCCCTGCTTGTGTTCCCTCTCTCGCTGTCTCTCTCTCTCTGTCAATTAAATAAATAAAATCTTAAAAAATAGTAATAATAAAAATAAATAAAATTCTTTTTAAAGATTTATTTATTTATTTGAGAGAGAGTGAGAGAGAGAGTAGGGTGAGGAGAAGAGGGAGAGAATCTCTAGACTCCCCGCTGAGCAGGGAGCCTGACATAGGGCTCTATCCCACGACCCTGAGATCATGACCTAAATCAAAACCAATAGTCGGTTCCTCAACCGACAGAGCTACCCAGGTTCCCCTTGAGTTTAGAATTTAATGTGTTTCTAACTTTGATGGCAATACAAATATTTATTTTGACGCCCATTAAAATGTAAATACATATTCTTCTATCCCACCCTCATGGAACCCAAAGATAGCCCCTTTGTTGAAATTAAATTTATTTCAGTTATTTTTAATGATTGCTCTAAGAAGTGTGAAAGAGAAATTATATCCGTCAATTATTCCAGGACTTCTCAGGAGACCCAGACTCCCGCTGTTCTGTCCTGTCAGTTAAAGATAGAACACAATGTACTATTCTGGCCCAGATGGAGATACACCCAGAGTATCACATGGGATCTACATGTTTGGTGGGAAACCAAACCAAAATCTATATGTGGCGAGGGTGTAAACATGGAAACAAGGAAAGGTAGGTGCCTGCCACTTGCTGTCCAGTCATCTTTTTAGATCTCCCCTCTCCCTGTCTTCCTGACGCTTTGTGGCTGAAATGGGGACTCCATAGAATTGAGTGGTTGTATGGTGCTTCCCCTGGGCTTTCCAAGAAAATGGTCATTGGTCAAACCTTAGATTTTTGTCACTTTTAGGGAAAAAATTAGCTGCATTGCTTAAAAGCTAACGATACAGGTTCTCCTACGGGTCTTATTCAGAAAGATCCAACGTTCACTACGCTTCACAAATAGTGATCACCACAGCTGTAGTCATTTCCTCATTCCCTTGAGCAAGCGATTTCTTCTTTCTTTCCTTTTTCTTGTTAATTTTGTTGTTTGGGGTGGGGTGTCTTTGGTGGAAGACTGCCCAGTGAAAGTGCTTCCTTGGGTCATCTTTTTTAGAAGTACTGATTTAGGCAGATTAAATGGGTACAGGATTAGTTACTGCACTTACAATTCACCCAAGGTAACCATGGCTCAGCCTGCTCACGCAGTGGAATAAGCTTGATGGCTTGAATGTCAGTTCGTTAATGACGCTATGCCAAGCAGTACACAGCTAGGAGAATTATCAGTCTCAAGCGAAGGATGTGAAGGGTTAGGTTAATATATTTTCTACCACAAATTCAATAGGTCTAGATGAAAGAATACAAAAAAAAAAAAAAAGTCATTTAAACTAAAAATAAAAATAAGTACAAAAGAATGAATTGCATGTTTCCTAAATATTGTTAGCCTTTCAGGTGATCAATATGGCAATTATGTTTACCTTTGTAAATGTTCATAAGAACAGATACACCACTGGACTTGCCCCACATTTGACCTCCACTTCCCCAGTGTTTGAGAGTTTCTTTTGCATGGATTTCCTGATAGTGTGCCATTTATTCATGCCTAGGGACTTTTAAAATTGACTTCTGACAGTTTTCCCCATCCTCACTGTGTTTTTTTTATTTAAACAAACGAATGGCCATGGTATAACTCGTAAGTTGCCACCAGTGAATTTGAGGGCCAGAAAAACACACATGTGGGAAGTAAGAGTTAACACACGAGTTAAGTAACAAAGAATTCTTTTTCTCAGAAGCTTGCACCTTGCTGACAAAAAACGAAACAAAACAAAAAAACCAGGAAGATCAATGATTCACAGCACATTGAGAAAGGATAAGTATGGGTCAGTAACAGTCCTGTACAGCGTAACATAGCAATTAGTATTGATCGGACTCAAAGGGACCTGGGTTAAAATCCTGGCTCACCCTAGAACAGTTTAATTTTGAGCAAGTTTCTCAAAATCTCTTCAATTATGCAAAAAGTGAGAGTGGTAATACCTATCTGTTAAGGATTAAATGAGATCCTACTGTATGTCAAATGCTTGTGATAGTGTGTGACACATAGCAAAGTTGCCTTTATTATTGTTGTTGGTCTTATATTTTATAAAGTTATTTGATTAAATACCACACAAGCACAGACAAATCTCATTCCAATTCAAATGAACTCAGGAAAAATACTTTGGTTTGTTTTGTTTTATTTTGTTTAAATCTGCATCTACCTGAGCGGTCACCTAACACTTTTGGCATTGTACACAAAGTTATTTTTGTGGAAACAGTCTGAGAAATAAAGGTGAAGCAGTCCACGAAAGCAATAATTTCTGATTCCTTTTCAATGATCTTCTCTCAAACTTCAAAATCACCTAAATGCAAGCAACTATGATAGTTTGACACACCACATTCATAACTTCGAATCGCAATCTCCAGAACACAGCTTTATCTCCAACATCATTATTCATTTACTATTTGTGAAGTTGTTTTTATAAAAACGCCAAAATGATTCACTTCTCAGGGATTTTACTATTTAACAAAGAGAAAATAGTCAGAACTCCCCCAAACTCAGAAACATATCATTGACCACACTTTTCCAAGATCATTGTGGCCCTTTTCAAAAGCGGTGTTTTTATAAAAAGTTTTCACAAGTTTCAAAGGTTGTCCAGAATTATCCAGAACAATTTAAGCTTTCCTGTAATTCTTTAAAAGGAAGACCTAAAGTTAACAACAAGTTTGCCAAATACCGGGTCGGTGGCCTTGAGGGCTAATTTTCCTTGCCATTAAAAATATTTATCTTTGGTTACTTACACTAAATCATTGTCTGATGACTAGAGGAGATGGAGGCTAGTTAACTAATGCAGATCTTTACCCTGAGACACTGTGAAGGGCAACACACCAGCCAGTGTAGATTCATTTGGTTTAATTAGCAGAGGCACAGATCTTACTCATAGGGCCTGGACTAATGACCCAAAGGACTTTTTTCTCCCAATAGTTTCTGGATTAATGGAGGTAGTTTATGAATTGCTTTAAAGTTCTTAGGGTAAATTGTTTACTAATGATGGCTCCTAAGTAATACAAAACCAAAGGGTTAGTAGGAGCCCTAGGTAAGGTCACTAAATCTATAGAATTAATAAGTTCCTGTTCCATTTGCAGGTGAAAGAATGTGTGACTCTGTGAGTAGAGCTTTTCCATCCAAGGTTGTCCTAGGGAAGAATGTGACAGAGAGAACTGTTTAAGGTACAATGGATGATAACACAAGTGTGTGTGTGTGTGTGTGTGTGCGCGCGCGCACGTGCGTGCATGGATGCATAAAGAGCTAAAAATTGGAGAACGCAGATGGTACTCCCTAGGAGCAGTCAGACTAGAATGGTTTTTAGGTAGTGATGGGCATCAGTACCCAACTCAGTCCTTGTGATCATTTCTGACAGAATCTGAATAGGAGGGCTCCTTGGAATGAGAAACACTTGCCAGGAATCTGAGATATTATTAATGCCATATTTTCAATTTCATTTCTATAAAGTTACATCATTTCTGCAAAGTGTACAGTCTGAAGATATTTCCTAAAAACTGTTCCAGATTGGTAAAACAAGAAGGAAGAAAGATTATGATTGACTAGGTCTTATGTACAATAAAGAAGAATTTTTAAAGGTATTTCTCCTTCCCAGGCCCCTAAGGAATTAATGTGTCCCAAATACCATTCTGGAAGTCCCTTCCAGGGGCCCCAAGGAGCAGTTTGTCTGCCTGGAAGTTCCGATGATTAAATAAAACATGAATTTATCCATCTAAATCCTTTAGACAAGAAATTTCAATCGATCCCATAGCTTTTCAAGAATTCATATTTTCTAAGTTTTTTTTTTCCCCCTTTTTTAAAAATCATCCCACTCTTCATTCTTTATGGTTCTTTATCTTCTTCAAATTCAGAATTTTCAAACAAACTTTAACTTAAAATCTCCAGAGAAGCAGGACTAGTTATCCAGAATTGTGAGGTTGGCTAAGCTCTTCTTTTTCTCTTTCTTTGAAGTCACCTGCTATGATACTTCAGCTTTGAAAGCATTTGCTGAGGATTGTTATAGATCTTTGGGAATGTAAATATTATAGTTTGTACAGAGAAACATTAGAAGTAGCAAAGAAGGGAATCATGGCCTGGCAGCTGGGCAAAAATATCCAGGAGCTAGATTCCCCACCAATGAGGAGACGTAGGCTGGTGAGATGTAAGTTTCTTAGGATCCTGGGTCAGTGAGAGATTGATATGTCCATTGGCAAAAGTGTCCATGCCAAGCATGGCAGATCAATGGCATTGACCAATTTGTCTGCCTAGAAGTTGTTTCTTTGGTGGCATGTGGAAGGTGGTAGACTGGAAGGAAGAACCTTCTCTTTGCCCCTTCCTATGAGTAGGAAGATAGTCTTTCATCAGGTTTCATGGTGTATCCCCCTAGTTTATGTTTATCTTCTTGGTGAGTTTGACTGTCATACACGGAAATGAGTAGCTCAAGGAGTTTAGGTACTGAATCCAGCACAGTTGATAAAATGCATAAAATATATGTACTCCTGCAACAGGGATAGCACCCTGACACACCAGTTAATAGAAAGCTCATGGGACACGGATAGAAAGAAATGTTGTAACTTACTAGAGTTTGTCACCTTACATCATGTTTACTCTTTGTATCATAAACTCAAATTGTATGGCAAAAAATATGGTTGGGATACACAGAATTGGTAGATTCTAACATTGCATGATTCTACGGAGCTGGAAGCATGAGGAAATCCTGAAGTGGAAGCAAATGTGCCTTGCATAAGTCAGAACGAATTAAACTGGCCGTGCTTCCATCTAATGGATACATCAAAATGCCTGTTTCTGGCTCCTGTGTACATCAGCTGTGGGCAGTGATTAATTCCTGGCCTCCTCTACTTCTACTCATGCCATCAGAGGAGGAGGGAGAAGCATCAATGCCCACTGCAAAGTAAGACACACATAACAAGGCTAACAAAGCATCGTGGGTCAAGTTGCAGCAGGAATGATGGCAAGTACATAGGCATGAGTCAATGCAGGATTAGAACAAAGAATGTAATTCATGGAAACCTCTCAAATGTACATGTTGGGATGTGCTGAATAGTCGACTTGAGCGGATTTGCCACAGCATGTGAAGCCGATTTACATAAATGTGAACTCATGCCCAGAAAACAAATGTGACTTGCAAATTTACAACCCTGAAATCATGGACAATGTGCACAGAAGCAGACACAATTTCTAGTAAACAAAAACCATTACTTCTCTTGACTACCATGAAACGTTTAGTGCACTCCAATCATACACTGCTAGGCTGAGACTACATGAGCTGTCCTCTCTAGTGGAATTGCTGAAAAGCCAAGTCCATGCCCCCTGCCACCTAAGAGTGAAAAGGTTTCACTGGTGCAAACGAAGGTGTTACCTTGGTTCAACTCAACTGGAAGAGTTTAGGAATGTAGACAGAAGTGTTATCCTGATTCTGTCTGCCTTCTAGCAGCCTGTTTGATGTGTCCACCTATAAACGTCCTGCCCGCACTGGAGACTCACTGGGTATTCTCCACCCATCCCATCCAACCAGCCCTCTCTCCTGACTCCCGTTTCCTGATTCAGCTCCTGACCAACCTTTGATTCTCCCTGCCACCTTCTTCCCTCCCATGATTTAAACAGTTGCCAAATCATGTACATTCTTCTTCTGCAGAGTCTCTGGAATGGACCACTTCTTTTCCATTCTCAAGTTCAAGCACTTATTACTGGTCATCAAAATATTGCCAATGGCTCTTTTTTTTTTTCCTTTTAAGATTTTATTTATTTATTTGACAGAGAGAGATAGCAAGAGATGGAACACAAGCAGGGGGAGTGGGAGAGGGAGAAGCAGGCTTCCTGCTGAGCAGGGAGCCCGATGCAGGGCTCGATCCCAGGACCCCGGGATCATGACCTGAGCCGAAGACAGACACTCAATGACTGAGCCACCCAGGCAGCTCCTATCTTCACCTCTTACTCCTCCCGACAACTCTATGTATTTGACATTTCATCTTCCTAAAAGTCACTATAGCTTCACCATTCTCTTACTTTAAAAACTTCAGTGGTCGCTCATAACCTTCTGTTTCAAATAAAATAATTTAAAATCCTTAAGCTACTTTCCAATTTTACTCCCCATTAATGTCTCAGAGAAGCCCTAGACCAGGGCTTCTCAACTTTGGCCCCATTGACATATTGGACTCGGTAATTCTTTGTTGTGGGGCCTGTCCTGTTCATTGTAGAATGCTGAGCAGCAAGTCTGTCCTCCACCCACTAAGATGCCAGTAGCAATCCCCCCCCCCCCCAAGTTATGACAACTAAAAATGTCTCTAGACATTGTCAAAAGCTCCTGGGGAGCAAAATCGCGGCCCTAGACAAAATGGGTCTCTTGCGAGATATGCCTCAAGTTTCCCATGTTTGTATGTGTGTTTGCAGTTGGGCCCTCTGCTTGAGATGTCCTCTCTACCATCTCTATTCAAATCATAACCATCGTTTTTGGTTTTTCAAAAAAACTCCCTGTTATCAAAGTCTTCTCTCTGTTTTAACCAGGCTCCCTGAATTGAGGTATTTTCCTTCGCCTACAGTTGACAATAGCACTTTACGTATTTCTTAAGCCATTTGTCTTATTTTGACTGTTTTCCTTTAATTTGGCTGCTAACAACATATACACAGAAGCATATTTTTGGCCCACTAGTTAAACATATAAATATTAATGGCATGCTTTATGCAAGCTACCCTCTATTCTGCTGGAAATTTACTTCCCTAGTTGTTATTGGGGTCATTTGTTTTGGGTTTTTTGTTTCTTGTTTCTGCTTCTAACAAATCTGTTGCATCTTTTTGTATGAAATTTTTACCAGTGTATAAATACTAAAAACAATAATCTTGATGTAATTATCTTAACATCGCTGATAAATGCATGAATGTGATGTTCTCTCTTATTAAATGAAATAGAAAAAAAAATCATAGTGTCTTTACGGGGGGCGCAGGAAGCAAAAACTGGAGTTAGCTAGTTTTTGGAGAAGGAACTATCTGGTCCTTCCTCTGCCCCTTTACTTGAGGAAACTGGATTCTTGGAAGGGTAAATGTCCCAAGGTGATAGAGCTAGTTTGCTACAGGCAAGATAAGTACCCAGAGCATCTGTTCAGAATTTATGGGCCTAGACTAGCTGTGCCTCCTGCGGAAGCCTTAGGCCAGCATCTCGTGCACCACTTAAGAACTTGTTAGAAATGCAAATGCTGGGGTGCCTGGGTGGCTCAGTTGGTTGGACGACTGCCTTCGGCTCAGGTCATGATCCTGGAGTCCCGGGATCGAGTCCCGCATCGGGCTCTCTGCTCAGCAAGGGGTCTGCTTCTCCCTCTGACCCTCTTCCCTCTCGTGCTCTCTGTCTCTCATTCTCTCTCTCTCAAATAAATAAATAAAATCTTTAGAAAAAAAAAAAGAGAAATGCAAATGCTGGGGCCCCACCCCAAGCCTACTGACTTAGAAACTCTGGGGTGGGGCCCATCTATGTTAGATCCATGTTAGGTCTAGTGCAGGAGTTCTCAAACTCCCATGCCTCAGAATGACTCAGAAGACCTGTTTCAATACAAGTGGTCCTTTACCACACGCAATGATGGATGAAAGGTAAACTGTTGCAGGCTCTCGAAAGCAACTGTGAAAGACAGCTGTGCTCAATATCAAATTAACAACTTGACCTATTTCCTGGAATTTACAACTTAATCCAGATTCCTCTGTTGACATAGTAAAAATTGTATTCTACTTGAATCACTCTAATGTCTGTTTCATCTTTATGAGGAGAGCATAATGAATTTGCATCAAATTTAAAATAAAATCCACGAAAATGCATTCAGCTCTGATTTTTATCATGTACAACAGGGTGCAGAAATTCCACGCTTAGGGATGTGAAGGAAAGGAAGAGAGGTGAAGGCATGTTAAGTTTTTATCTTATTGGAAAAATTGATATAAATGCGAACCAGTCCTAGGCATTTTCGGAATGGCTTGTTTAAATACAACTATCGAATATATAAGGACAACCACTAAAATAAAAGAACTAGATCAACAAAAGAAAAAGTAAGGACAAAGACATCAATATAGTAAAGGGCAGGAAAGAAAGAGAGATGGGGCAAGGAAAATAGAAAACATGAGTATTCAGAATAATGATAAATTTTCTCCTCAAATTTGGTCTAAAAATCAGACATATAAAAAATTACATAGAAAGATGTAATTACAGGGACTCAGTCGTTAAGCGTCTGCCTTTGGCTCAGGTCATGATCCCAGGGTCCTGGGATCGAGCTCCGCCTCCATCGGGCTCCCTGCTCCAAAGGAAGCCTGTTTCTCCCTCTCCCACTCCCCCTGCTTGTGTTCCCTCTCTTGCTGTATGTCTCTCTGTCAAATAAATAAATAAAATCTTTTTAAAAAAAAGAAAGATGTAATTACATCTAATTACAGACTACAGGGAGGAAAAAACAGATACTGGGTAAACACGAAAGAAAAAGAAAGAAAGAAAGAAAGGAAAGAAGAAAGAAAGAAAGAAAGAAAGAAAGAAAGAAAGAAAGAAAGAAAG
>NW_023270494.1:10051324-10061070 GCF_011800145.1 Mirounga leonina
GAAAGAAAGAAAGAAAGAAAGAAAGAAAGAAAGAAAGAAAGAAAGAGAAAAAGAAAGGAAGGAAGGAAGGAAAGAAAGAAAGAAGGAAGGAAGGAAAAACCACACACAAAAACACCTAAAACAGCATTGTCGTATTACTGTCTGACAAAAAAATAATTCATGGCAAAGGACAGGATTATTTTATTTGATAAAGTGACAATCCTCCAATAAGATTGAACAGTCATTAACATGAATACACCTAACAATATTATCACTGAGACATACAGGAAGCAAATGCTGTTAGAAATACAAGTAGTGGGGCACCTGGGTGGCTCGGTCGGTTCAGCCACCAACTCTTGGTTTTGGCTCAGGTAGTGATCTCATGGGTCCTGAGAGAAAGCCCCAAGTTGGGTTCAGCACTCAGCAGGTGAGCCTACTTGAAGATTCTCTCCCTCTGCTCCTCCCCCAGCTTGTGAGTGCATGCAATCTCTCTCAAATAAATAAACCTTAAAAAAAAATACAACTAGAAATAGACTATTTATCATCATTATAAAGACTTAAACACACTTAATCTCAGTAGTCAAGAGATTACACAGATGAACATATTTAAGGTTTTGGAATATTTGAATTATATAATACTTGAATTATAGAATGATGTAATTAACAGGCATATAAATGCATAGAATATGTACCTAACAGAGTACTTTGATTTCAAATAGTCATGGCATATTTACAAAAATTGATCATCGTATTTGAAAGAAAATAATATATTACATGTTTTCTGATTATGGTTCGAAAAAATTAGAAATTAAAAACAAAAGGAAAGAGATAGCCTCCTTCCACAAGAATAAAACAATACAAAAAATAAACAAATATCCAACTGGATATTTTAAAAGATTCTTTTTAATAATCTTTGAGTTATTGCAAACTACTTAGAAATTTTTAAAAACATGAGAATGCTACATATCCAAAAGCCTATGGGTTTTGGCAAAAATGGCACCCCGATGATATTTTATAAATTAATGCATGTATTATAAAACAAAGAAAAAAAAGAATGGGAAAAATGAGCCATGTGTTCAACTCAATAATCTTGCATAAGACCTAAAACAATGATATCTTTTCATTGGAAAGTTGTGGAAATTGTAAATAAATTATAAAGCAGAAAGTGAGAATCACCCACAATCCCACTATAATTACTGTTTCCTTTCTTGTAACTATAAGACATAAACAATAAATAATTCAGGCTAAATGATCTGAGTTATGGGATGTTTGCGCAGTCTCTAGGCTGGATTTCCCCTTTGTTCTTACCGATATCACAAGAGAGACTCCTTAAAAGTGAGCACTCTGGGACTAAATGGAGTAAGTGGAGTGCATTCAGTTTTATTCCTGCATATGCAGGTGGGTGCGTGTGGGTGTGCGTGGGTGTGTGAGCGCATGGTAGGGTGTGGATGATGGGCAAAATGAGCTCCCTCCTAACTCCTTGTCAGGAATACTGCCTTCCTTTTAAAAGAATTTGTCAAAGGAAAAATAAATGGTTCATTTTAGCAGATTTTCCAGGAAGATTTCAGTGACATGAAAATGTAGTGATTTGGCTTGCAAAATGATCTGATGAAAGCACTGAGAGAAAAAAAACTCTGCAAGGAAGTGAGAGAGAAAAAATCCTTTGGAATCCAATGAGGGGAAATCGCTTCAGACACGGAGATGGCAGAGAGGACGCTTTCTTATACAACCAACACTGACAGAAACGTCCCCGATCGTCTGTGACAGAGCAAGGACACGCTAGTTTGGCTCAAGTTCCAGGAAGAGCCAGCCCCTCGCACTTGGGAAGCAGTTGTTGTGTTTTTGGCCAGTGAAGCCATTTTGTTCAGCAGAAGGCAGCACCTAATGTTTCTTGTTTGGGCATTGACCCTACTAGGAGGTATGCCAGGAGACTACACTCTCCTCTCAGAAAGAACGAGAATAAGAAATAACTAGCATGTCTTAACAAGCTGTGAAATCCTATTCTTCTTGCCCCCTGAATAGAGTCCAATGCCCCAAGATAAAGGAAATCCACTCTATAATCTGATAGGTTTGTTACTGAGCATTTTGCCAAGAACAACGCCTTTCCTTCACATAATGCCAGGGTCCAGGTGCATAAACTCCAACCTTAGAAACTCCAGTACAAAAAAAAAAAAAAACAAAAAAACAACCACCTTGGCATTTAGTACATATAATACAACATGACAGGTAATGCCATGGATTTTCTCGGCAAGGGTGGAGAAGAGTATGCTTACATCTCATGCACAGACACTATTTTGGAGGTCTTTTGGCTTGATTGCTAAGGTCAGAGCACAAATATAGAAATCTAAAATTAGGGGCACCTGGGTGGCTCAGTTGTTAAGCGTCTGCCTTTGGCTCAGGTCATGATCCCAGGGTCCTGGGATGGAGCCCCACATCAGGCTCCCTGCTCTGTGGGAAGCTTGCTTCGCCTTCTCCCACTCCCTCTGCTTGTGTTCCCTCTCTCCCTGTGTCTCTCTCTGTCAAATAAATAAATAAAATCTTAAAAAAAAAAAAAGAAATCTAAAATTAGTTTACTGTGATTATTGTTCTCATTCCCCCTCACCCAACTCCAAGCTCTTTGAAAAGAGTACCTTTGAATCTCCAACATACATCATAGTTCTGGGTGTTAGATGCTTGGTGAATGTTTCCAAAATGAGAAAGGGCAATTTTCTTTTTCTTTTCTTTTTTCTTCCTCTTTTTTTTGGGGGGGGGAGGGAGAGGGGAGATGGACCAATGCTTTGAATTTGGAGTAAAGATGATATATATTAGGAAATTTAAAAATTGCTACTACAAATATAAAACTAACACATACAGTACTTTCAATCATAAAGCATTCTTACAAAAAAGATCTCTTTTCAAATCTCACAAAATTCTGTTTTTGTTCTTATTTTCCAAGGAGCAAACCAAGGCTCAAAGGTCAAAAGTAACTGGACTCTAAAATCTAGAATTCCCAGACCTTTATACCCAGAGGTAGGTAATAACCACTCAGAGGTTCCTTAAAACACAGCTTTAAATATATGCTTGGCTCTGAGTTCAGATGGACTGTTTCTGGTTTTTAGTTGCTGTTGTTGTTGTTGGTTTGGTTTGGTTTTTGTTTTCCCCACATTGACCCACAACTAGAATTCAATTCTTCTTTGAGTCTTTCCAAAATGATTTAAAAATCCATTATGATGCAATGTGGGCTTTGCAGAAAATTTCATATGGGAGGTTGAGTAGGGTTTTCAGCACAGGAAAAAAAAAATCTAACTCATCTTGTAGGTCCTATCTCTATGAGGACTTTTTCCTCTTCCCTTCTCCCTTCCCTAGGAGTGCCCAGCCAGACTTGACTCTTTTTGCCTCCTAAAACCCAGGAAGATGCTAAGCAAAACAAATGGCCATGTGATTAGGAAGACCCTCCTGGTTAGATAAGGGCAGCTTTGTAACTGCGCAGATTTCTTTTTATCTTATATAATAACTAAGATGGACAGAGTAATAACCTCCTCTGAGTAGTTGTTACATACCTCTAGGTACAAAGGTCTGAGAATTCCAGGTTCCTTAAAGTAAACACTTTCAACCTTAGATTCGCAAGCAATTTCTTCAGCTCCATATTTTTTGCAAGCACGTAGCTGGTTTCAGCAGGTACTGAAGCAACATAGTCAACTTGGTTTTAGAAATGGCACCAGATCAACCAGCCAGTTTTTACCTGCAGGCTGTCATCTCTCCAAAACAGGGACATTCTTTCATATTTTACTCATAGAAAGGACTCGCTTGCCTTGCAGAGAACCTTGCAGGGTAGGGCCCACACACTATGTAAAATGGTGAGAGGGTGTACCTAATCCTCCAAACCAAGAAAATGTATTCACAGGCATATACACAGACCACACATAGGTTGTATTCTTGCTTATCGGACATACCTTGTACCTTTGCATTTGTCCTTTTTAAGTAAATTCCATATTGCACACCACCTCATGCAAATCACTAGCAGGAAATAGCAACCTGAACACTTTTCAAATCATGCCAGCAGGTAGGTTCAGGATTACCTTGTTTCCAGAACAGGAGAGTAGGGAGAAGGTAACTTTCTCTTCCAGCAAATTTAATCCATCAGTCCATCAGAAGGGGTAAAGAACAGGGGCTGCCTCTGTCGTCCTGACCCTTTCTCCTAGGTGAATATTGCAATAGGACTACTGGTGAGGGATGTGTGTCTCCCTCCTCCACCTCTTCATTGTGAAAAGAGCTGTGTATTGCAGTAGCAGCAGGATTGATAAAAAGGGAAGGAGAGGAGAAGAAGGAGAAGGAGGAGGGAGGGAAGAAGAAGAAGAAGAGGAAGAAGAAGAAGAAAAAAAAAGAAGAGTTTTGTTAACCAGCTTCTCCACTAATTGCTTTTTGGCATTCTCCTGTCCACTTCTTTTTATTAACCGACACAATGATCATAAACCTATAGAATGTTTTAGATCAGTGAATGCCTGAAGGCAGAGCAATTTCAGTAAGCCCTGGTGAGTCCAGGTGGCCTAATACGAATGAACAGACCCTAGAAATGGACCCTCTTTTAAAAGACTTCACATCCAGACGTTGAGTATGAGCTGGGAAAATGTAGAAACTCAGAAGACGGCCTCATCCCCTTATCTTGGCAAATTTGGGCTCACTTCCATTAAACCTTAAATGAAGACTCCCGTTTGAATAGTTCAAATGTCTCGAAACAGAAGGGAGGAGCGAGCTGCAGACTGAGGCCAAAGTACATACTGTATTTATAATCGAACACAGCTTTTTAAATAATTACATCCTTGTGCACTTTTTATTTTTGGTTCTTGAATAAAGTCACTCAGATGAAATTAAAGAAGATGCAGGAGAAGGTGCTTCGATGCTTCTTGCAGTTTCTATGGCAACTCCGGGGCATCTTATTCAGCTACCTCATTGACTGAATGTGCCCAAGCGATGCAGCCTGCAACTTTTGGCTGCTCCTGGAAAAGGCAAGGAGGAGCGCTTTTGATCTTACGGCCACCCAAAGAGCTTCTGACAGAACTGAAGAACATCTCCGAATGATTGATTCGACTTTCCCTCATTTTTGCATGAATGGCAGCCATCTGAGAGCACCTTTACCAAGAGTATTTTGTTAGGGATGTGTACGCACTTGCTTAAACATTTCGTTATTGGTAAATAATCTGTTGTTATGGGTCTGTGTCTAAACCCCTAATGCAGCCATTTATATATTTTAAAAGAAACTCTCATATATCCTATTTAGTGGAACCCTCTGCAGGGTCAAAGAAGAAATTGCTTGACTAGGACTTTAGATGTGGAAGTAGATTAGCAAAAAATTTGAAAAACACAAACCAAATAAAACTGTACAGTGTGAAATTTGGTTCATTTGTTTGTTAACCAGGAGTGAACCCAGACACTTGCCCAAGGGATGTTTTCTGCCCATGTGTCTAGATGGCGGAGGTGCTAAGGTAAATGATTCCACAGACCTAATCTCAGCGGAGACTGGGATCGGAACAATCATTCAGCACGAAGTGAAAGAACAGCATCTTTGGGAGCAAAGTTTTTACGAAACCAACTTAAGCAATTCCCAATAAGGTGTTGCAAAAGTATTTGGCTCCATGGCAACATCCCCGAAAACAAAATATTTAATGAAGTGAGGATTCCTGCCTATGGAGGGCAACAGTTCTGTCTTTGTGTGGTGGCTAATGCATCGTAAATACTCAACCAGTAGCTATTGTTGTTATACGTAAATTTCTTATATCTAAAACTCAACTGCTTTTCTATGAATATCCAAATATTTTGATATCCATTCAAAAGGAATGAAAATGAATATCCATCTGAACTGCTCATTTTCTAAACTATGATCTAAGGAAGACCAAGTCCACATAGAAAACTCTGAATAACCCGCACCATATCATAATTCCTCAATAAATATTTGGTCAAGTTGAATAGGATATTCTAGAAGCCAAACCCTTTAACAGCCTCAACCTCTCAGCATATAATCTGAAACCTGAAATTAAAAAAAAAAAAAAAAAAAAGAAATCTCTGGAAATGAGTACAGTCACCATGAAATCCCTCCGTTCAAGCCAGACTTTTGTGTCTCATCTGTGAGTTTCCTGATTTGCCTGGCATTCTGATGTTCTTCATATAGTCCTTAGAATGGATTATCTTATTTCCTGGGCACAGCAGATGGGAGGAAAGACCTAAATGATGCTAGGGGACTCTTGTGACGGATGAAACAGCAGCTGATGACTTCGTGGACAAAATTTACAAGCACCAGGCAGAGCAACACCTATTAGCTTGTGTTGCACAAGGAAACATTAAATAATACATATCATTTTTTTAAATAAGCAGAGAATTGTGTAATATTTTAGAAAACCGTCCCTCCAAAACAATTGATGCCCTTGAGGCAACAACTCTCAGTTATTTGGAGAAAGCCACTTAGAGGTAATTATTCATCATTATTATTCTTATGAGTTAATAACATGCCTGTGTTGGATTTTAAACTCCTCCCCTTCCATGTTCTTCTTAACCATCTCTCTCCTTTCCTTCCCCAACACTCCACTCCTCTAGCTTCTAACCTAGGGGACTGACTCATCCTGGTTTGCCCAGCACGTTCCCAGTTGTAGCACTGTGAGCCCTGCATCTGGGGAAATCCCTCTCTCCCAGGCAAACCAGGACAGGTGATCACCCTATTCTAGAAGAGGTCAGTGTGGTAGTTTGGTGGTAGTGCCTTGCAGGTATTACCTTGTAATTATGAAATTTTTAAAATGATAACAATCCTCAGGTAGTGGCTCAAATCATCAGGTCACTAGAGCCCTTGACCTGAACTATTTTGAGGAAAAAAAAAAAAAAAAGGCTCTGGGTTCTTGAAATATGCTGATCACAGACTTGGTTCTTTACTTCCCTTAAAGTGGGTAGAGCTAGCCTTCCTTTATTTATGCATTTATTTAAATTGGGGAAGGAAATCTGATTGCCTTCATCTGTTCCACCAGCTCTAAGATGGAAATTTCTGGAGGGAAATTTGTTTTCTTCTTTGCAAGTGTGATCTGGGCTCCTACTGCTTCAGAAGGCCAGTATTTGGAGGTTTTTGTTTGACTGTCACTGAAAAGAAGCCTAAGCAGAAGGGCTCTGAAATCCCACCTCTGCCTTTTGGTTTTGCATGTGTATTTAATAGCAAAATTTTAAAAAGTAGAGGTGAGGCCCATATCGCATTCAACTCACTGTCTGGAGGTACCATTATGTATCTTGCTCAGTGGGCTCAGTCACCAAGAAGCTCATGGTATACCTTTGGCTCCCTACAGTGGGAAGAGAGCATCAGTGTATGATGGGGTAGGGTGCGGGCAACTTGCTTAGTAACAGGGCTTTGTGGTTTCGCCTGGAGTCAGGACTAAGCAATTCCTAGTTAATTGAAATTAATTTGAAGTTTGAAATTTACCCAAATCCCACAACCAGTGCTTAAATTTGTCCTTAGTCTACTCTTTGTGAGCTGCTCACTCTCTCCAAAAACTGGATGAGAAATGGAGGAGCAGGTTTTGAAGGAGGTGAGAATCCTGGGCTTCATGTGTCCCGTGTGGAGAACCAGAATGCATTTCCATCACCTCGAAAAATAAAAATTAAGAGGCAGAAAGGCCTTGGGGTAAATGGTGAAACTTTTAACCAAGAATGCCTCCAAATGGAAAGCACAGAGGACTGGTAAAAAGTACAGCCAGGTGCTAAATGGCCTCAGTTTAAATCTCAGCTCTCATACCTACTTGCTGTGTGTGCTTGCACAAGGCACTCGACCTCTCTGGTCCTGGTTCCTCATTTCTTAAATGAGGAGAATAGCACTGCCTACTCCATAGAGTTGCTGTTAAGATTAAAGTACTTAATTCTTACGAAGAATCTAGAACCATGCTCGAAACACAGTAAGTGCCACATGAGTATTTGTTAAAGAAAAAATATTAAGGAGAACCCATATTTCAGAATGCAGATCTTCTCAAGATTTCCAATCATGAAACAACAGTGAAGTTATTCCAAATCTGCTAGAAGAAGTAGCATTTTCTGTGAGTAGCATTTTCTCTGAGACTCCAATCTCCAGACTCAAAGTTCCCTGGTAACTTTGTGTCCTGAAACAATATATAGTTTAGTGGATTAAACTAAGTGTGGAGGCACATAAAACCTGGAACTCGAATTTCATTAGCTTTAAACACAGCCTCAGTTTCCTCTGTACCAGGGATTGATAAATTACAGGCCATGGGCCCAATCTGGCCCATCACCTGTAGTTATAAGTAAAGTTTTATTGAAACACAGCCACATCATTTGTTTTCCTATTATCAGTGATTGCTTTTGCACTCCAAGGGCATAATGGAGACAGACCCTCTGTTCTGCAGAGCCAAAAACATTTACCGTCCGGCCCTTTACAGAATACTTTCATCAACTCCTGATTTACAATACAAGAAGAATACTATCCTAATCTGGGAGGGGGGAGCACGGTTGAGATAACATACAAGGCAGAACCCTATACATAGTTTAGGCTCCATAAAGGATAAATACCATCATTTAAACAGAGACTCTAAATCTAAAGCTTATAATACGTTTCATCAGTGTTGTTTGCTAGCTTGTTTGCTACCCTCTCTCTACCTCCCCTGTTCCGTCCAAAAACAAAATATGAGTTTGACTTCCTCTAACTTGGATTAAGTTAATCTGCCACCGCACCACACCTCCTTGTTGAGGCCATTTCTATGGCTCTGTTCATCCCAACTATCATCCCTTCTGCCCTGTGCTTTGGGAACATTGGCTTCCTATCTTAGCGATGCTAACAGTAACCATACAGGAGGCCCGCAAATTCTTGCACGGATTTGTCTTCAATTTTTTAATTTTTTATTTAGAAATAATAAAATAAGACATAATATATAAAAATATGTACAATCCATGGTTTGTGCAGTACAATAGGAAGACTTTCAGATACAAAAAGACGGCAAACGGGAAAATAATAATTATCACGATTGTCAAAGGCCGGGACTGTTCAACTCGCCAGAGCCCAGAGGTGAAACCCAACGTAACTAGAAAAGAGGTTCTCGTCGGGAGTGGGGAGGGGACTACGCAACACTTAATTTTTCGCCTTAACGTTATTAGACACAGAGTGAGAAAGAACTCACCCTGCTTCTCAGAACAAGCTTTTTGCCTTTACTGAGCGGCTTTAATATAAAACGGGAGCTGACATTTGTCATTTGCATGGGTAAAATGATTTGGGGGATAGAGCTCATCAAACAGACGGTCAGGGTTTGGGATGGGGCTTCATAGGGAAGGAAGGGAGTGAAGAGAAGAAATAACACATGAATAGTTTATTTGTGTTTTTTGGTTTTTGGTTTTTTTTAAAAAAAGGTAAAACAGACTTTCTCCAGGAATTTGGAAATGGCTACAGTGCTGTCTATCCTGACATCCTTACAATGTCTGATTCAAGTATACTCTTAGAGGGATAGAAAACTATTCCATTCTCAATAGTCAAAATAGAGTTCACTTTGTCTATCTTTTATTTAAAAATAGGATAACCAGCAATCTATGCCTCCTCCCAAAAATATAATGCCCATCCAGATACGAGCAAAAATTCTTTAAAAGGGAGTAATTCCTAAGTAAATTCAATGGGGGTTTTGCTTGCAATAGAGAAGGAACACGTACCTGGGAAGAGACCCCAGGTATTCACGGTGAGTCTCCTGACTTCACTCTAATGATGTATGTGCACTAATTAAGGAGACCCAGTCAATAAGGACAGATGTTTTGAAGGTAAAATG
>NW_023270494.1:10061080-10190087 GCF_011800145.1 Mirounga leonina
AAAAAAAAAAAAAAAAAAAAAAAATCGCCATTTAAAGCTTGTAATTGTTAAAATACTACTAACTAGGAAAAGCTTTCAAAGGAACAGTCCATGCTGAAATAAATAACAGAACATAGCAATACGAACCTTATAAGGCTGGTAAATATTTGCTAAGACCATGCTAACCTGTAGCATAGAGGTACTAGCTCTCCGAAATTGCTGCACTGAAATTATACTTTCTATGGCATTTTTTTTCCCTTTACAGACTTCTATTTACATTTGGCTTTAAATATGAAAATATCTGATAAACTTTATAAAATGTACACTTTAAAAACATAGCTTCTGCAAAATTTTCTTGGAAAAAAACAAAACAAAACAAAAACAAACCTGTGCACCAGAAATTTTAGATTTTTTTTTTCTGTTTTTCAGAAAGAAGTTGAAAGATTTCCCTCCCTCGTTCTTGCCCCCAGACCCCACCCTCTTTCAACTGTCTCAAGTCCTTTTAAGTGGCAACACTGTGTATTTGGGAGGAGCCCTCTTAGTGGTCACTCCGTGCTCCACTGCATCTTCATTTAATTTACATATCACTGAATACTCTTTGGTTTGATTATTTTCCTTTGCAAAATATCGAAATAGCAGCAGCTGAAGCCCTCAGTAACCTCTCGCCCTCAAAGGCCAAATTGTTCCCTCGTCTGTCAATCCTTTTGTCCAGTCAATCCCAATTCGTCCAGCTCTCTAAACAACTTCCCAAACCTGCCTTTAAATTTGGATTTAAAATAGCATCCCTTTGCTTGACATCTCTGTCTCGGTTTCCATGAAAAGAACACCACAGTTTTCAAACCCGGCGGCTTTGAAGGCTGAGAACAGCAGAAACTCTCATATTATTGCAGGCACGGCATTCAGAGATGGCTGTTCAAGACCCAGAGACCATCACACACATCAGTTTACAAAATACAGGATTCCGGAACAAGCTGTTTTTTTAATGGCATACAGGGATATAATACCATAAGAGAGTTGATTTTGAGACTCCAGTGAAAAAGAAAAGTCAGCAACCCCCAGAATTCACACATAAGGAACTTTAAACCAAAAAAGAGTTCCATGATTGAGTTAGAGCAGGGAGGGGAAAAAAAAAAAAAAAATGTTTCAATCAAGTCAGGCAGCCAGGCAGGAGAGACTTCTGGAAAACAATGTGTCCTTAGTAACCTGCTCTAGGGCTCCACAGGCAAGAAGGATCAGCTCGGATCCAATCTCAAATGTGCATACATAAAGGAGAAATAACCCTTTGGATCGCTATCTCCTCCTACTTGTGGCTGTGTTATATTTTGTATGGCTCTTGTTGGCCCCCAAATACTGTGACATTTTCATTCCTACCCTCTACCATTAAAATAAAGTCACTTTCCTCTCCGTCACAAATACTTGAGCTGATGTGCTTACATCAAAGTGGCCGGTCCACACCGTGCCGGCCCCCCCTTTGGCATCTGCAGCCTTCCAGACACTGTAGGATTCGCTCCAGACAGACTGATGCGAAGAACCAGCCTAGAGGCCAGGCATGGCATCTTCTCGAAGGCCAAGTCAAGTTGGAAATGTCCTGACAGTTGGGGCAATGCATCCAGCCACAAGAGTTTAAACCTATCTATCTTTCATGTTGGGTGGCTCAGCTTTTGGAGATGCCAACTAACTCCAACTTAGGTCTTATCTTACGGAATAAATTTTGGAATGTGCGAACAGGGGAAATCCAGACAAATCTAGGAGCACATCACCATCTCTCACCTTATGCGTTGGCCTGGCCAGCCCTACCAAGCAGGAAAGAAAAGATATTTTGATTGTGTATGTGTGAATTTTACTTCACCTTTCTTCTTCCCCTATCAAACACAAGTTGTATGAAAGAGCAAAATCGAAAAAACACGGACACTTACTAGACTTTGTGTGTATGATGTTCTATTTTCTGAGTAAGGTGAAAAAGGAGAGGGCAGTTTGAGGTCTTGCTGAGGTTCAAAGTTATTGTTTCTTGATTTCAAGGCAGCCGTGGGGCTTTCTATCCTTTTTAGTATAAGCTCCACTGTGCAAAAATGTGCATTATCTTTGGTATTTATTTTAGGTAGTTTAACTTAAAATTTGAGATAACCCATTAACATCATGGAAGGAAAAAAAAAACAAAAACAAAACAAAACCCAGAGGCTACCATTTGGCTAGTGTTACATAATGCCCTTATGTAACCAGAGAAAGAGAGAGAGAGAGAGAGAGAAAATCAATTCTAGCAAACAAATTACTGGCCTCAAAAAAATCAGGCTCTCGTTTTGGCAGCTTAGTAGCCAAATACTTGCCACTTTGAAGTACATATCATTAGCTTTCAACGAAGTTCAACACTGACTTTTAAATTACACGAAAGAAAAACTACACGGCAACAAAAATACAATTTGTGTTCATGTAGTTAGCAGCTTTTCAAAAATTAAGGCAGAGTCTTGCCTTTGTTATGCCATTAAAAACATTCTTGTTCCCTAAAGAGAAGCATTCTGGATTAGTCAAATACCCAACCAAGGCTTGCCTGCAAGTTCAAGTTTTGTAAAAAACACAAAACAAAACATAAAAACCCCATAACTTATTCTACAACATGTATGTGCCATTGGGTCGCGGGGGAGGGGGGCGGGGGGAGGCATGTTGAGTGCTTTATGTTCATCTCCGAGCTTACAGTCTTTCTTGGAAACCATTGTGCTAGCCTCAGTCCTCTGTGGCCACTTGCCTGGACCCACCTCTTCACCGGTACCGTCGTCTGAATAACTGCTTGGGGCCTTGGACCAACAGACTGTTATTTTAAAGTAAAATATTCCAGAGAAAGAAGCAGTCATATCTCCGACTCTCGCCGTAAGGGCCTGGGCTCTAGAGGGACACTTGCCTGGTTGTGAAGGTCTATGTCAGGGGGTGTGTCCGTACTGGTGCTCTCTGGAACCCCATTGTCACTGTCATCTTCCTCTTTGCTTGTGAGGGCGACTTCATTTTCGTAGCAAAATGAATTAGCATTTGAGAGGATATATTTCTTTTCTGCTAAGTCTCTGGCACTACAGAGGGGAGTGTTGGGCACTTCGTAAGTCTTGTGGAACCTGGAATAGTCCACTTTGTAATAGTGCTTCTCCTCGAAGAGTACAGGCTCGTAGCGGTGGCCCCAAAGGATCTCATTTGCCAGATAGGAGCTACGGCATTGTGTCGTCATGGCTGTGGCTTCCACCATGCCCTCCAGAATCACCACAATTTCAAAGTCTGCGTTGTCAATGTCCTGTTTACTCAAATCATATAAAGGACTGTCTTCATCTATTTCATGGACTATCGTGATCGGGGACACCAGAAATATGCGGTCAATTCCGCTGTCAAACCCGACATTGATATCTATTTGATCCAGGGGGATGTACTCCCCTTCGGAAGTAATTCTGGATTTGAGCAGCTGGGCTCTCACATGAGCTTCCACCAAGTGGCTTTTCCGAAGATTGCCCACCCGCCACATCAAACACAGCTTGCCGTCTCTCATGGCAATCACAGCGTTGTGACTGAAGACCAGGGTCTCGTTTCTCTTCTTTGGCTTTGCCATCTTTGCCATAACGGCGCCGATGATAAAGGCATCGATGATGCAGCCCACGATTGACTGGAACACCACCATGAAGACCGCAATCGGGCACTCATCTGTGACACACCTGAAGCCGTAGCCTATGGTTGTCTGGGTCTCGATGGAGAAAAGGAAGGCAGCCGTGAAGCTGTTGACCTCAGACACGCAAGCTTTGCTCTCTCTTGACGCATCCAGATCCCCATGGAGCAGAGCTATCAACCAAAACACACAGCCAAAGAACAGCCACGAGAGAACGAAAGCCAGGCAGAAGATAACCAGCATCCACCGCCAGCGAATGTCCACGCACGTGGTAAAAATGTCTGCAAGGTACCGTTGTCCCTTCTCCCCCACGTTGATGAACTGAACGTTGCAGTGGCCGTCTTTCTTCACAAAGCGGTTCCTGCACTGCTGTCGAGTGTGGACTTTACTCTTCCCGTTCCCAAAGCCATTTGCAACTGCCATGGTGGCCAACTTCATCCCGTCTTCTTCCGAAGAGACAATGCTATAGCGGTTGGTTCGCACACTGCCCATCGCTTCTGCCGTGGACTCCAGGGCTTCTGCTTTGGAAAACAGTCTGAGTTTTTGCAAAACCCTTTGGAGAAACAGTTTTGAATGTTCAGTGAGGACACACACAAAAAAGAATAAGGAGAGATTGGGGGTTTCCAGGAGCCTCTCGAGGTTCTACCAAGGTCTGTCTACGGACATGCAGAACTACCTCAGTAACTCAGCTGACATCCAGAGTACATGTCCTGAAAACAAGAACAACAAAAAAAGACATTATTCATTAGAAAAGAAGTCATTATTAATGGGTTCTACTCTCTAAGGTAACATTTCCTAGCAAGACACAGCCAGATACAGATAAATATACTCCGCAGTAAATTATAAGGTATTTAATTTCCTTGTACCCTAAAAATATTTTTTACTGTATTTAAAAGCATAAAGTCATTAAGCATAAGAGAGTTCATTGTTTGGGACAGTCTTTCAATCAAAATTTCAGGTTCTTTTTCCCCTATTCTTTCCAGCAATCTAGGAGATTCTATTTTTACAGATAAACCCCTTTCATTCTCTCGCTGGCCTTCTCTACTTACTAGGGTCCCAAGTTATTCAGCAGAAGAAAGACTTGCTAAGTCCAAGGTTTGTCACGAGGCTTTGAGAACTCAGACACGTCTAGAGAACAGTTTGCATCAAGGCAGAATATTAATATTAATTGAGTTGCAGGTGCATTATGGGAGGACACCGGAGCCCTCGATGACAAGGTGAAAATCAGAAGGCACAGACTATTTTGTTTAAATGATAAGAAAAACCAAAAACAAAAGACAACTGAGCAGGCAGCCCTTATAATGCCCTGAAATCGGCCCCGATTTCTGGAGACTGGTTGGGCTTGCTTCATCACTTCACACACTGCAAGCAGCCCCTTTGCAGAAATGCCCGATAACATCTCTGTTAGTGCAAGTGATTCTGACTTGAAGGCGTAGGTTTGCTCTGGGGGATAAAGAGCGAGTCTGTTGCCTAGCAATGAGTCCTGAAATTCTCCAGAGAGGGGACCGCCATGTGTAATGACAGGCTAGGAAGTAAGCACCTTTGTGCCAAAGGACCAGGTCTTTAGCGGATTGTGATAAGGCAGGAACTCATTTCATGTGGGTCCAGTTCTGTGTTTTCCCAAACAGAGACAACTTTGTAGGAGTAGGTCGTAATTGTCAGTCAGCTTACTTTCACTTCGAGCGCTACTGTTTGCTCTATGTTCCCATGGAGAAGGCACTCACCTTTACCTCATGTGAACAAACAGTAGTTTTCAGTTTTCTCCTCTAGCCTCATCCTAACCTCAATAACTACCTATTTACTTTAACTTCCCATCTTCACTCCACAGAAACTATTTTTTCCTTGACTCACAGAAGTCTAAGATAAAGTCCAAAGTGTTTCCCTGTATCAAATAGAAATTAACAAAATGAATACAGCATAGAACGAAAAACCAGAAGTGATTCTCCACTCGTCCAACAACCCAATCGATCTCGTGTAGTAAAGGGGGACGATGGAAAACAGATGGAAAGGAACAGAAATTCGCTGCAGCCCTGATAATGAAGACTCCACTTTTTCTTTCTCCCCACCAAACCACACTGAGATTAAGTAGTTAACAGAACCAATTTCAGCCGAGCCACCTGCAAACAAATCAAGCAAGTCATTTATCTTGTTTTTGCGCACCCCCTTAAGGAGAGGCAAGGTGCATTGTCTTTGAAAATGCCTTGTTACAGTCTTTTCACTTCTCCCTCCTTATCCAAGTTATTATGCAAGAATGTGCCCCAACACATTTTTCCTGAGATTAGTCATCTGTGAAAATTGCAATGTGTGTTACATTTTGGCAGCTTTTGACACGTAAATGATGCCCGATTTGAAAGTGCCTTTGAATTACTTTATAAAAAGAAGTTACTGTGCCTTCCCAGTCTTCCACCTGCTTCAATGTTTTGTCTGCTTCCCTATGAAGTTTGTACTTGGACAAAAGAAATAAGATTCCTATTCCTCAGGGTTCTAGATCCTGGACGTGGAAAGAATTTTTTTTAACAGTGATTTCAGATTATTGGGCTCAAATGAAATTGCCAAGGATTTCTATGCAAAACCAGAGAGAGATAAGAATAGAACATCAGATGCAGGTGTACTCTCCAAAACAGGGGAAGGGGGCGCCTCATTTAAATAGTGCTTGTATCCTTGAGGTCTGAATGACTTCAGAGTCTTATAAGTTGACACCAAGAAACTCCCTTTTTATCATTCAAAACAATCCTTCCATCTGAGTTACCATTAGGGACCATGAGTAGACAGTTTCAAATTTCTTCTGACTTATTTCTGCACTCTGTCCAGATTAAAGCATAACAACCATACGAAATCTAAAGACTGAATTATGACCTTCCAAAAATCTTGACCCCAGGACATTAGTTTGAATTCCACAAAACACACTATACCAGCTTCCTAACCAAGAGCTCTCTGCCTTTAGAACTTTGAAAATAGCCTGTATTGAATGACTATTACTGTCTTATTTCCACTGTTAATGACAGAATTTGTTCCACATGTGGAGCATCATTTAGAAATTTTACCATTCTGCCTGGAAAGGTGGGGGGGAAAGATTCTTTTGGCAAAATGGAAGCTTTTGTCACTTCCAATAGATATGCTCCAAAACAGATTTATGTGTGTATATGTGTGCACACACATTATGTGTATTCAGAGTTTTGGGGAGCTGACTACATAGCAAAAATCTGGAACCTGCCACAGTTTGCTAGGGTAATTGTCTTAACATCTCATTATGAAGAACGCCCTCCTCGCTGACCTGCCCACATGCCCAAGTGGCTCTAGACGAGCAGAAAACTTCCTTGCCTGCTTTTCTCTCACTAAAAATCACCAATTCATGAGCATCTGGAAAAAAACTTTCATTAGGAATAGGGCTTTTGTGCAGCTTTATTTTAGGCATATATTCAAAATAATTCTCTGAGAAACATTCGATTAAGAGGAGATGAGAACACTAAGTGACCTGACTCCTTGCTGGGTGCAATTCAGGAGAAACCACATTCGGTTTGACGAACAATGTGTAAACTCCCCTCTCAGCCAAAATATTTAAGGGCCTGATATAAATTTAATAGATACAAATAATCATTTTACCCAGGCTATAACCAATGAGGTAGAAAGTATTTCTGGGAAATTGAGAGGCTACATGTGGTGCTGTTCATGTTAAGACTATTTATAGGCTGAGCCAAAATTAAGCATAAGCAATGGAAAAAAATAGTTCAGCCGTTTCAACCTTAGGTAGATGTTAAAGAGAGAGAGAGCACTATAGATAAATTCAAGGTCAAGGAGATAACACTGTATAAATGAGTGAATCTAAATCATTGTCCCCATATAGGAAATATTTCCAATTTGGGTGATAAAAAACTAGAAAAACATAATTATGAGAAATAAATGAGAATAAATGTGTCTCATAATATGGTCATGGTGTGCAGTGGATAAGAAAGTTTCTGACTATGGATAGCAAATAAGGATAGTAAAAGAAAGCATGCTGGGCTGAGAGAGAGGTCTGCTAATGAGTGTTCAGAGCAGTTATTCCCCAGCTGACGCCATATAGACCAGCCTGAGTGTGCTCTGGGCACATGTTGCTATGTGAGCACAACTGCTAAGAAAGCAACCTCTTAGAAGCTCAGTAAACAGAAGGGAGGGGGAGGGGAAATAGGGGCAGGGTAGAGGGATAGGCATTTATCTATCTACCATCTATACTCAACAGTGCACGTAGCATCACTCAGCATTTGTAAATGCTGAGAAATATACGTACCTGGTGATTAAAAAACCCCTGCAGTGGTCTATCTGTTCAGGTAAAGATGTGGCCAATCTTTCATACTACTGAGAAGTCACATAAGGACTCTACAGTTACCCAGAGATTCTACACCTGGGGCATCTGAAGAGAGTAGAAATACTGTGTGTCCTTAAAAAAAAAAAGGCCAAATTCACAAGAGTTTAGAATAAATATCCCTAAGGATACCAATAATGTTAAAGAAAGTGCCATCAAAACAGGAGGGAGAGGGGTTAAAAGCAAAGTTAAATGACCTTGACCCCAACTTTGACCCCTCTCACCATCCCTGTGGTAACATGTATTACTCCTTGAGCCTTGAGATTTTTCCAGCTATTGGCAACAGGTAATATATAGCAGACCTAGGGCAGTGGTTAGTGAGAGGAGATCTAACAGCGTATTGATTATTAATGTGAAAAGAAAGCAAGTGGTAAAAGGCAATATGCATTCTTTGCATACCCTAAACACGTTTCCAATGCCTTGTTTCCTAACAGGTAATTCTGAGTATATGAAAATCCCCAGGATTCACAGCCGTATCCTAGTTACCATCCCATTGGTAAGGCTCATCCAGACACAGACACTTAAACTGCCCATTTCCTATCTCGATTTTTTTTTCAACTGTCATGCCGAGTCTATGATATGATGCAATCTTCTTGCAGAATCCAGTCTTTTTGACCACTGTGCTCTTTCCTGAAACCACGCTGTCTTCAACTTAGGTATTAATGCTACTATTACTAAGAATAATACGTTGCTTAAGAGGGAGTGACATATGATGTGAAAGTTTTGCGGTCTTCGGGCTCAAATCCAACTCGGGCTCGTGCTCTCTTTCCCCAGCAAAGCAACTTTCAGACGCTCGCTCTGTTTGGAACTCGATGCTATACTTGAAGCAATGACAAAGGGAAAAAAAAAAAAGACGCCAAGGATCAAGACTAGTGCTGAGTCCCAAGTCTGCCAAGATTTGAGACCAGTGCTCTAGAAGCACTCCCCACCCCCACCCTCGCCTTTTTTTTTTTTTTCCCCTTAGAGCGAGAATCGAACACAGGCTCCCTCGCCCCTGTCTCCAAACTCAGTATCTCGCTACAGCTGGTGCACTGGAAGTTATGAGCACAAACAGATGCTGCAGAGAAATCTGTTTCTATTGCTCAACTGTTCCAAGCATGTCTCAGTATTTTTAGCTCTGGGGATGTTCTGGTGCGCACACAAACTCTATAGGCATGATCTGGGACTCCGCAGCGTGGGTAAGCGCTACAGCAGCGTGACAGCTGGGCACCTCTGGAGCAGCGGGGCAGGGTAGGGTTGGGGACGGCGGCCCGAGTCCACTCCCCAGGACACACAGGCAGCGGGAGACAAGGAGGGAAGAAAACACACAGCAGCCCTTACCTGTTGCTGGCGCAGGAGCATGGGGACATGAAGTGGAAGTGGGGGGTACAGAGGCATGTAAGATCCAGTAGTTTGTAAAAAGCGAGTGAGCCAAAGCAAACCAGAATCCCCAAGAGCCCAGCTTGCCGGCGTCGGGGAAGGCTGCGCGCTGGCCTGGGCTCCAGTGCGCTCTGCAATATCCTGGGCTCTTTTGAGATACCGGCCCGCCTGGCTCCGCCCCCCGGCCTCGGCCGGCCAATCGCAGCGCGCCTGGCCGCTCGGCCGGCCCCGGGAATCGCGGCGGGGAGGGGACGATGCTACACCCGCGGCCCGCGGCGCCGCCAGCGAGGAGAACCTGCCGCCGCTTCCGCCCCCTCCGCCCTGCGAGCCGGGTCTGGGAGTCCGGCCCCGGCCGGGGAGGAGGAGGTTGCGCCCCGGCTGGGACAGCAGCAGGTGGGAAGCTCCGCGGCCGGGCTTTTTACGGCTGCCTAATTGCAGCCTGGCCTTGGGCAAAGCTTCCTCGCCCTCGCCGAGCCCCACACTGCCCTTGTCCTCCCCTCGGTGGCGGCTGTGCTGTGCGGGCTCCTCGAGGGGCCCGCGAGGTGCCAGGGCCGGACGACACGTTTGCAGGCGGGGAGGATTGCCTTTCAGCCCAAGCGCGTCTCCCTCTCCGCTCGCTCCCCCCCCCCCCCCCAGCCCCCCCCCCCCCCCCCCCCCCCCGAATTCCCCGCAGAACCTGCGGTGCGCGGAGGAGCCGCGAATCCACTGGGGAAAGGGACCCGGACCGGCGCGCAGAACCCGGCGGGATTCAGACGCGCACAACTGTTGCAACTGCAGAGCCGCTGGGCTCTTCCTGCTCCGGGCTGTTGGTGAATTACTTACAAAGCGCCTGGACTTCCCTGAAGGGTGAACGACTCGTTCCCTCTCGCATTGTCCGCCCTCAGTCTCTGTCTCCACCACCGCCCGGCACGCTCTACCGATCTAAAATCAGAGCAATTAGAGTAATGAATTCTCTGGAACAGCAACTCCTACAGGCGCTCAGCTCTGCCCTCGCATCAGCGCCTCCCAGCCCTCATTCCCAGCAACCAGGCAAGAGCATGTAGACCCTTTAAAAACCTATGTCAACTTCAGTGTTAACCGCGTCTGGATCCTGGAACTTTGCAGCTTAATCCGTGTGTCCGTGTGTCCGTGTGTGTGTCTGTGTGTGTGTGTGTGTGTAAATGGAGTAAGTGCATATACCTCTGAGTGCTGTGGTGTCGTAACGAAGCTTTGCTCTTAAAGGACACAATATATTTAGGAGTCTTCCTTACACAGAGTTTGAAATTCCTGCGTGTGTGTGTAATGTTTTATTTGCTCAAGCGAGCAAATGCGTCTTTCGTGCAGTTTATTTAAACCTCTCAACGGCCTCCCTAGAGTCGCTGAACTGCTTCGCCAATCTAGCTCGTATTCGGGGCGGCACGGACACGGTGGATTTTTGTGTGCAGGGGACGTGAAACTGACAATTCAAGGGAAGGGTCTGCGCGGGTACCCACTTCCTAGCTTCATACCCCCACATGGCCCCTAGGAGGTGCTGGTGAGATTTGCTAGGTTTTGCAGATGCGTACTTAACCCCGCTTTAGCAAGTGTGCCGCTTTTCCTAGCGCTGAGCGAGATACTGAAATTAAAAGTGTGCAATAAGTTGAGCGTGCGATGTATCTGCTTTGATAGCCGAACGTATTGCTGTTCCACTCCACTCGCTGAGATTATACAGCCCTGCAAGCCCCGTAACCGCCTTGCCTTTTAAAACCCTGTATGCGGGGGAATAATGCCTCACACCACTGGGCGGGGGCGGGGGTGAGGGGTTGGTGTCTGTCTACTTTAATATTTATTAAGTAATGTATTACGTTTAAACAGCTTGAATTAACTCTGGAAAATCGACGGATGTATAGAAACCCAGGCTGTGGCCCAAAGCTAAAAACTGGGAGACAGAGGAGCTAATTCTATGTAGTCAAAGGAAAGAGAACGAGTAACATCTCGCTCCACCACAATAGACTTCTTCTGAAATGTGTTTCTGCATGGATTTCTTCTAAGAAACAGGTGGGAGAGGTCCAGTTAATCCCTTAAAACATATTAAGCCTAAATGGAAAGAGGAAATTAATCATTATGTATGTCTCTTCTTTAACATGATTCAATCTGTGCATCTGTAGATGGCTAAGAATTTCCCAACCCATGTGAATTCAGAGAGGCAGCATTTTTATTTCCAGGTAATGAGCTCTTTTTGAAAATCAAACACCCAGAAAGGGATGCCATTTCTCTGGAACATGGATTGAAATTGTTTTACTTTAATATTCTACTCTAAATAAACTGAGTACCCCATAGGCCAAGATAGTTTCATATAATAGAAGAATCTCTTTTTTTTAAGATTTTATTTATTTACTTGACAGAGAGAGACACAGCGAGAGAGGGAACACAAGCAGGGGGAGTGGGAGAAGGAGAAGCAGGCTTCCCTCTGGGAGCCCAATGCGGGGCTCGATCCCAGGACCCCCGGGATCATGACTTGAGCCGAAGGCAGACGCTTAACGACTGAGCCACCGAGGCACCCCTAATAGAAGACTCTTTAAAGAAATGAACACAAAGTTATAAGATTATGGTTGGTTGTGTAAATTTAGTTATGGGAGGGGGCAAATGAATACACATACCCTAATCTTTCTTATCAACATCACTCTTACCCACCATGGGCTGATAGGCAGCAGTGCTTATTTCTTGAAATAGAAAGAGAAAAATTGATTATTGCAATAAGCAGCTTCGCAGCCTGAATCAAAGTGTTACCTTAATTATTTAACTAAATAAGGAAAATGAAGGATTCTGTTTTATAAGTAAATGAAATTTTGTAAATGCATGATAGCTTTGATTAACTCCACTGCTTCATGTTAAAAAGGAAAAAAAAATAAATGTGCATTTTAATTAGTAAGTGACTTTTCACTATGTCCCTATTAGGGAAATTCTAGTGTTCCAAAGCAGTCAGTGCTTTTTGGAGTGATGCATGATACAGATTTCTCTAGTCAAAGTGTATCTTTTTTTGGCTGAATCAGTCCTTATTTAGCAAAAATCCCCATTAGTTTTGGACACCAATGCAGTTGGGTGTTGGGATCCATCTGTGGATTAAATTTTTCCAAGGAAATGACAGTTATGCTCTTACTGATTCCCTCCACAGTAACCACCTATAATATTAGAGCCAAATATTAGTCATAATCTAGATCTGCAGTCCAATTATGAATGGTGGTGTGACGCAGAAGGTGATTGTTCTACTAGCAGCACAAATCTTTCCTTTGCACTTATATAAATATCTCTAGCAATCCAATATATTTTCAGGCTTCTATTAACCATATACGCAGTCCAATTTTACAATGATGAGAAATGAAAATCCCTGTCACTTGCATCTGCTTGGTGTTGAGAACCCGTTTCTAATCTTCACAGTAATAATTAATAGCAATAAAAAATAAATGTCAGATGAACTTAAAGTGTAGGCAGGATGAGTTTGCAATCTGCTGCAATGAGGACAAGCCATTGACTGTGGTATTTTAAGGCACTGAATGTGATCTTTTTTTTTTAAGATTTTATTTATTTGTTTGAGAGAGAGAGAATGAGAACAAGTTGGGGGTGGGGGGCAGCAAAGAGAGAGGTAGAAGCAGGCTTCCTGCAGAGCGGGGAGCCCAATGTGGGACTTGATCCCAGGACCCAAGCGACTGAGCCACCCAGGTGCTGGGGACTGAATATAATCTTATCAATGGGAAAACAGCTTTGGCAATTTCACTTACCATACTGGTAAGATTTCATCTTCATAGTGAATTCAATAAATGTATTTGTTGAGTAAATACTTTGTACTTTAGCGATATGCTGAGTGATATGGGAGGCTTAAGAGCCCTGCGAGGAGCAGTTCCCTCCCTCTGAGAATTCACAATCTCCCGTTGAGAAGACAAGCAATGCACAAGTGAAATCAAATGGCCAAATGGCAGTATAATTAAGGCAGGCTGTGACTGAAGTGCTAAAATCGATCATGCAAGGGAAAAAAAAAATTCTGGAGAGTTTCTGAGGACTGAAATCAACTAGACTTCATGGTCAAGTTTAGAATGGAGGACTTAATCTGTGTGACATATTACCATGTAAAGTTGGGTTAAGGATGCTAAGAGCAAACCAGAAGACAGGATTGCCTCTTCATTCAATTTATGTCATAAAGCACCCATTTTGCTCCCAGATCTGTCTATATACATGTAATCGTGTGTATAAATGATAAGCTGCTTCTACGAAGGCTGCATGTCTCTGCCTACACCAACACTTTTTCTTCTAAAGCAGTGGGCTTTATTCCACAAGCCTTATTGGCCATTAGTGTCCACTGTAACACACAGTGGTGATGCCTTATTTTTCTGGCATACCTGGGAATGCAGCATATCACATAATAGCTTTTCTAACTAATTGACATTTCTTTGTGGTGAGAGTCATCTTCTCTACTATACCGTATGCATCCTTGAACTCTATCTGATTGCCCCTGGAACACTCTGTATTTATCTCTACCAGAGCATGTTTTGTTCCTCTCATGCTATTACAAATATGTTTCCCTATATGTTTTCCACTTTTCAAAATCCACTGCCATGTCTTTTTTTTTTCTCTTTATATCCTCATTGCCTTGCACACGGCCAAGGAAATACATCAGTCTCAATGAATGTCAGCTGAATGATGGAATGAAATTAACAGTATTTTTGAGTAGACTACGACTTTTGAACAATGACTCAGTATCGTTATGATAAACATAAGCTACTTCATTTTTACCTGCAACAGAGGGGGACTATCCTGATGCAGTGAGGGCAATGTCTTCTACGTTAAATGACCATAGACTAAGCTTATTTAATCATCTGTTTTTTCCCTCTTCTCCACCAATGACAGCTTTCACTTCTCATTTTTGCTTCTGCCAAATATATCAGGCTGTCACCATGCTCTGTCTAATTTGTTGATTCTAATCTGTACTGGGCTGAGAAATTATATAACCAAGGTTGCTTAAAAATATATGCAAAGTGAAAGCAAATACAATCTGAAGGGCTTAAAGTGGATATATATTTTTAAAATAGTATGAGCAGATGCCAAATTTGGAGTTACCTTGTTTTGGTCAGTTTCCTTTTTCTGGGTAAAAAAGCTTCAGGATATGGATTTATGACATCTATTTTGGCTTCTCAGAGCATTTAAATGCTTTAGTCCTTGCATTTACTGTGTAATGAATCGTTGAGGAAGACCTCTGGGTAAGGGAGGGAGCTCTGTGTCTGCAAATGTTCATTTGTTTACATGTAGAACAAAGTCATACAGTCATTTATTGAGAAATCATCAGAGTGCTTACTGTGTCCATTAATATGATCTTTATTTTCCATCAAATATGTTAAAGCCAACAATAATAAGTGGGATCATTTTTTTTTTTAATTCACACTTGCAGAACAGCTAAATTATTATTTAGCAAATTACTCTTCTGTCGTGCTCTGGAAGACTTTACGTATTTCATGTGGGTGAGGCAATGACACTCTGAAAATGCTGCATTTATCCAGACCCCCCGTTACCGTGGCTCTTAACACAGGGATTACGACGACCGTTTCATCCGTGTTGTCTGTGACACACCAGCTGCCTCAGAGCTAATGAACCTGAAGTCCCGGTTCATTCTCTGTTAAAGTGGATGGCAGCTCCTTAGGTCAGGTAGCCTTGTTATAAAATGCCTGCAACTTGGCATTCTCCAGAACTAACAACAACAAAAAGCAACTTGAGACAACCAAAGCTAGTCACCATTGGAGACATTTCAGGAATATGCCACAAGATACAAAGAATATACAAAACATATTTTGAGTAATGTCAATAATGATACTGTCATGTTACTTTTTTTTTGTCATGTTACTTTTGAAAGAAAGTATACATACCTGAATGTCTAGGTTTTGGGGATATTGGCTTTAACAGTATGTGTGTGTGTGTGTGTGTGTGTGTGTGGTTTTTCAAGTATTGAGTCTGTATAGGTCTTTTTTTTTTTAATTGTCAAAGCAATTATGGAAAATGTACAAGATAAACATTAAAAATGTAGATTAATATAGAAAACATAGAAAATAAATCCATATTCCCACCATTATAAATACATTGGTATATCTCTTCCCCCTTTTCCTATCTTTCTGTTTCTATTTTTATATCTTTATATATTTTTTTATAATTTTAGATCAATTGTGTCATACTTTTTGATACATGAGTATCATACTTTTTATATGTAAGTATTTGTCATGCAATTAAAATTCATTTGAAAGCATATGTTTTAATGTTTACATGTATTTTATGTCCTAATATGTATGAACCATACTTTGGTGAATCATCACCTATTCTTATACCTTTATATTCGTATTTGTTTTGTGTATAAAGATACATTAACTGGTCTTATAGATTGTTTATCTTCATCTCCTACTATTTTGTTAGGTTTCCAAATGTGGAATTATAGGTCAAAGGGTATGCTCTCTTGAAACTTTTATTTTTTTTTATTGCATTCTTTCAGGTTAAATCCCAATGCTTTGAATTTCAAGGATGTTCTAAGTTGTGTGATCTTGAAGGTGGTGACGGCATTGCACGGTGGGGAGAGTTTGGGCTTTGGGTCGTCCTGCTATGTGTTTGTGACATTGATCCAGTTAGCTATGAAAGACTGTTTTAGGGATTAGAAATAATGCACATAAAATGCTTGACACATGATGAACACTTAGGCAGTGGAATTATTTACACTAGCTCTTGGTACTGCTATTAAGGATGATGAGGTTAATAAATAGAATAACTTAATTGGGGGAGTAAGATATCTTCAAGAGATACTTATATATAATAAGCCTTTAAATAACATAGCAGGCTGTTGCAGTGCCTGCCTCAGTGGGAAAATCATAAATAAAGAGGTAAGTATCTGAGGAGTTTAGCAACATTTTCATAGCCGTATGGAAGTATGGGTTGGTGTTAGAGGGAGAAAAGCAAAGTGGATTTTCCAGGTGATGGTCAGCATTTTAATACATTCATAAAAGGCTATGGACTCTGAAAAACAAACTGAAGGTTCTGGAGGGGCGTGGGGTGGGAGGATGGGTTAGCCTGGTGATGGGTATTAAAGAGGGCATGTTCTGCATGGAGCACTGGGTGTTATATGCAAACAATGAATCATGGAACACTACATCAAAAACTAATGATGTAATGTATGGTGATTAACATAACATAATAATAAAAAAAAAAAGAAAAAGAAAAGGATATTGGGATTGAACATTAAATTCGGGCCAGATTTTTGACCTGTAAGATAAGCGTGAGGAGTGATACTTTCTTCCTTAGACAGGGAGGGATCTGCAGATGAGTGAATGCAAGGCTAAGAGATGTGAGCAGGATTCTTAGAACACTGATCTCACTGTCATTTCTCTGTCCATTGCCTCTGGCTGCGGTCCTACCATGTGATCGTTTCTTCCGGATTTCTCTTCCTACAATTTCCCGAATTCCCTAATTGATAGGGAAATGGGTTAATACAGCCTCTAAGCCTGCAGATTTCAAGCCCAAGTTTCCTTCCTCTGCTTTCTGCAGAGGATAACTTTTCATGGCATCTGTGCTCAGACAAATCTAGAAATCATAGAACAGGGCTGATAATTTTTGCAGCCAATGACTAATGCCCCCCAAATGGTTCCTACACTGACTGTAATACATAAAATTTGGCCTTGCACTCCTCATACAAGACCTATTTCCAAATGTCTGGCTCAATTCTTATGCTTCCCTGTGAGAGATTTCTTCCATTTTAAAAATAAATTCGGGGCACCTGGGTGGCTTAGTCGTTAAGCGTCTGCCTTCGGCTCAGGTCATGATCCCAGGGTCCTGGGATCGAGTCCCGCATCAGGCTCCCTGCTCAGCAGGAAGCCTGCTTCTCCTTCTCCCACTCCCCCTGCTTGTGTTCCTGCTCTCTCTATGTCTCTCTCTGTCAAATAAATAAATAAAATCTTTAAAAAATAAATAAAATAAAATAAAATAAAAATAAATTCAATCAGTACCTAAGGCGATGGTTAATCGTTTCCTCCTTCATTGACTTGTGTTCTGCAGGTAGATAGCCTTCATTGGCCCTTGGTTAATTTACCTTTTAATATTCAAAGTCCTGTGTATAAGTTACAGACAAGTAACTTGTATCACAACTATGCAGAAATCAAATACTATACCTCATAGTCACCGATAACATTAATGACTCATAATAATAGGAAAAACAGCATTAATAGCATTATATGATTATTAAAAGAAAACCCAAGTTATGTTACTGCCCATTTTATAGGTGCTTACTTAGATATTTTAATGTACTAATTAGGATCAAATCCAGATATTTCTTCTCCTCCATTTGGATTTGAGCTTCATCCAGTCCATTATAAATGTTAAAGAAATCCAAAGGAATGATCCCTAGAAAGGAGCATTTCAGAAAATTGTTTATGTGGTTAGCAACAGAGAAACTGAATTTATAACAGACTTAAATTCTGTCATGGTGTTTCAGCTTCTGATCTTCTCATCAGCAAAGGAGATCTCATTTTAAAACTTGTATTTATGCTAAATCTATCCGTTTATATGGTTGGTATAACTGAATCATCAAATTTTAGCAGGGCAGGAACTGACATGATAAATTATGCATTCTTGTCACCTCTTGGTCATCCTCCTGCCTATAAACTGAAATACAAAGACTCCTACTGTACCCGTGAAGTCAACGTGAGGGAAAAAATCAATTAAGAGTTTAGCTTTCCCATTGAGATTAAACCTCTTATACATGTTAACTTAACCTGCAATAACGCTTTCCAAAAGAAAAATTCTTGGAAGATGATGATGTATTTCCCGCTCGGGCAAAGGTTAAAACCCAAAGCTATTGTTCTTAATGCCTATTATTTTTATAGACAAATCTAGTACCTCCTTAGTACTGGATTAAGTAAAAGAAGGAATGTACTTAATAAATTAGTGGGCACAAAGCAAAATCAAAGTGCATAAACATGAAAATGCACGCACACACAGAGTTCTACCTCTTGACCTCAGTGGTGTGGTATCTAAAAACCTCACAAGACATTGAAGACGGCTCAATTTTGATCTGTAGTCACTTAGTTCTGGCAAAAGAGCCGTAGTCAGCTTCCAGACTCCAATTTCTCGGCAACTTGCTTTCATGATTCTGATTTTATGGTGTTTTAAGAGTTCGGTTATATCTTACAATTTGCAATTTAAAACATTATCTACTCACCCATTGCACACGTATTTCTTATGCATGAAAATAGGAAACTTTCAAAGCAGATAGTGGCGACTCTCTCAGGATTTTCCCAAAATAGAATAATCTATGAAGCTCTGAGGCTAAACAGCTTCAATCTTTCTGCAAAATGCTAGCTAAGTACACATAACTCAAGCAGTTCTTCCTTTGGAGGAGCAGAAAATGAAAGTGTTACTTGGATTTCCTGGCAGAAGTTATCCGAACATCTACCTGGTCAAAGCATCATTTAGGACAAAAGACTGTCACCGGTGCCATATTCAGAGTGTCAAAATCTAGGCAGTATAATGGAAATGTATGCAAGTCTCCTTAATCCTGGGATCACAATGAATCGGCGCTCTTCCCTAAGTGAATTATGCACAGATATTAATTCATTCCTCTCTGTATTCTCTCTTCTTTCCTCATGCAACGCTCGCCTTGGTTCGTTTTTCCTCTCCATGGTCCGCACATTTTTTCCAAGTCCTACAAGAAAAGAGGACCCAGACATAGCCAGTGATCCAGGCAGAGCACTGAGAATTGTATTATTAGCATTATTCAGCATTTGGTTCATCTCTGCAAATGCAGTTCAGGATCTGCATGATTCCAGCCCCGCAAGCTCCATTACAAAAGCACAGCCCATCAAAGCAAGTTGCCGGAAAAGCCTCAAGCACACTTAATATAAAAACCAACCCATACCCTGCAGGTAAAATAGTCCAGGCAGCACAAAATAAAAATAAAAAAATAAAATAAAAACCATTTTTGAAATTATTTTTCCACAAGGGAGAGCAATTCTCTGTGAATTGACTTACGGGCCATGACATAAAACCCCAAAATGAAAGAAAGAACAGGAAAAAGAGGAAGACCCCTAGGCACAGACAGGTGTCCTGTTCTTTCTCCTGTCTCCTGAACCCCTTTGGAGTCTCCACCAGCAAAGGAAGGCAGCCTGACCTGCAGCCCCGTTTCGAGCAACATAGAGACTGGAGATCTCTCCTACAAGGTTTCACCCGCTAACTCCACTGAAGACCCCCTCAGACCAAGAAAAATTTTTCTCACAGGAGAGTTTGAGAGAGTCTATGAGTTCATGCTCAAAGTGAATTTCCTAATTTCCTCTCTGGGCAAATACCAGGGTATTTATTTCTCTTACGTAATTTCCAGGGAGTCCGCTATGTGACCCGACTTCTATTCTGTTGGTCTACTGAGAGACCTTACCGTCAAACGGTCACCCTTGCTGAGAACGTACCCAAGGACTGATATATGACTGCAAAGGAACTTAACAATTCCTGGAAGGAAAAGGGTTAAGAGCCAGTAAAAACAGCATAAATTTACACATGACCTAGTACGATTACACTTTTATTCTCTTCCTTGCAAGGAACAACAATGGCAACATCTATAACTAATACTTCTGGTCTAAAAAACCGTCGCAACAACCTTCTGGTTCGAAAGGATCTCTAGACAGAGAGATGCACTTGCTGGTGATTGTTCTTCAAAGGGATCTAAAGGGTTCATTACATCATGGAAAAATAATCTCAACTATTGGGAGCAGAGAGCAGCCTTGTGTGATCGGTTTGTGATGGCCTGATTCTGGCTGACAAGTTCTAGAATTACAACAGTTTTGTCCCGATTTTAACCTAACTGCGAGGATGGGGAATGCCTTCAATAGCCAAAGGATTTGACTTCAGAAAGAATTATGAGTAGAGAAAAGCCAACAAACAAACAAACAAAACCAAAATAAAAAACGGTCCTGGAGAAAAAGAGGGGACATGCATTTGTTTTCCCTTATAGATGAGATCAAATGCTCCAAAGAGTGAATGAGCCAGACGCTGCAGTCCTCTAGGTCCTAATCCTGCAGTGGAGGCTTCCCTATGGGAGCAAACTAGTTGTAAACTGAGGTCTCTATGTAGAGGGCCCGGGTTGGGGGAGGAGGGGCGTGGCGATAGAAAGTGGGCGGGGCTAGACTAACCCCTGCTCCCCATCTCTTAACTCCCTCCCCGCCCAACAGTCCCCTTTCCTGTTTTCCCTTTCTCCTCTAGGAATTTTCCATCAGCTGGAGAGCAAGGACATCAGTTGTCACACTGATGGGAAAAGTTGCACGTTTGCACTTGGCCATGGCTACATCTGGGTGACCATGTATTTGCGTATGGAGCCCACTGATGAGTGGCACTGCAGGGGCATGTCCCACCAATGTCCCTCTCTTCTCTTCCTCCTCGGTCCTCCGCCTTCCTTGCGGTTCCTATACAAACGTCTCAAGGAAAAACCTTTATGACGCTTCCTGGCAACGGAGCTCAAATATCTAGATCAGCAGATATCTGGAAGAGGTGGTCTTGGGGACTTTTCAATACAGTTAATTGTACTAGAAGTACTAATGAAGGATTCAATTAAAATGAAAAAGGTAGCAACCCAGGAAAAAAAAATGAGACATTTTGAGATAGTGTCCTTGGGAGATTTTTTCCTTTAAATATCAGCTTTTCAAAAAACTTGATCCCTCGTGTAGAATTTTACTTTTTTTTTTTTTTTTAAGATTTTATTTATTTATTTGACAGAGAGAGACACAGCGAGAGAGGGAACACAAGCAGGGGGAGTGGGAGAGGGAGAAGCAGGCTTCCAGCTGAGCAGGGAGCCCGATGCGGGACTCGATCCCAGGACCCTGGGGTTATGACCCGAGCCGAAGGCAGACGCTTAACGACTGAGCCACCCAGGCGCCCCTAGAATTTTACTTTAAAATCCCCTTTATTTTGTCCATGAAAACGATATCGGATTGAGCATTTTGATGGGAGAGTATCTACATCAAGAAAAGGAACCAGAGCAAAGATATGTGATTCATATGCAAATGTCCCTCTATTACAAGACCCCTAGAAAATGAAAACCTTTTCCTGAAATCAGGGCCTTTCTGATATTTTAAATCAAGGATATCACCCTTTCCACTGTTCTGGAGCAAGGGATCTGTAAAGTAGCACACAGGCCAAATCTGGCTCACCATCTATGCAGCTCCTGAGCTAAGAATGATTTACAGTTCTTAACTGTAGGCAGAAAAAATTGAAAGAATAATGTTTTGTGACACTTGACCATTTTATAAAATTCAGATTTCTATCTTCATTAGTAAAGTTGTAACTGGAACGTAGCCACACTCATTAGCTTGCAGATTGTCTATGACTGCCGCTTCTGGGCTAGAAAAACTGAGTTGAGTAGAAGAGACAGAGCCCATATGTGGCCCACAAACCCTAGAATACTGACTCTCTGGCCCCTTACGGAAAAAGTTTGCTGGCCACCGGTCCAGAATACTGCTATGGGCATTAGGCCAAATTGAGTATAAAGGGTATGAAACCATTCCTCAGCTCTAGTACTAGCAGGTTGAAGACATTTAATGGTAGGATTTATTTAACTGTTGGTGCCTCCTTGTTAAAATGGAGAGAAAATGCTCATAGATTTATTTTTAGGATTAACCATATATGGAATATAAAATATGTATTCAAACAATAAATATTTTCTGTTCAAACTAATTGTAGTTGACATATTTTGATCAAGTTCACTTACATGTCAAAATTAAGTGTCTTCCAAGTAGACTCCTAAAATAAAATTAAGGTTACTGTTTATATCAATCCTTAAAAAAATCAGTGAACGTCAACACTGATTCTGTGGAGACTGATTTTTGCACATCTATAGCTAGCCTGTTTTAGGCTTGCAGATCCATAGCGGACCTGAGAGTCTGTGAAACTATCAGACAAGTTTTTCCCTTTGAGTTGTTTCAACTCAAGGAATCTTGAATTTGATCTCACTAGCAATTGTTAAGTGTTGCATGTAAGAGTATTTAGTGATTGATAAATATATTTTAAAAATACACAATAAATAATAGAAGAAAATGGATTATTTTGCAAAAATGAAACTGTGTCCTGAAAAATGTTTAAGGACTTTGAATTTTGAATGCAGATTATATCATATGATTCCATTTCTTTGAGAAAACAAAAATCTTTATATTTAAATCAGTTTCCAAATCTGAACCTCTTTCTATATTTGTCTTTAGTGCTGGGATTAGGCTGTGGTAAAGAAGGCACTACACACCTCAAGTATGAATTTTAAGAGGTACAGAAAAACAACAACAACAACCCAGTAATCAAGATAAGCAATAGTTTAATGCGTAATTTTTTAAAAAATAAGAATGCAAAATAATCCATGATTAACAAGGTAGGTCAAAATTGTTATATATATTCAGATTTGTTGGAGTTGCCTGCAATAGAAAAACTCAAAATATCAATACATTAAAAAAATACAAACCTATTTCTCTTCTATGTAAAAACATCTGGAGACAGGTACTCCGCAGACAGTATGCTGGGGGCCCCAATGTAGTAGATGTGATTATAATTTTTTATTTTCTTATGTTTGTATATTGGCATTTTCTCATTTTTCTCTAAATATTTATTATTTATTAATAAAGAACAAGACCTAGTACACTGTATAGTTTTAAGACTAAAACAAAGATGCCATTCCTTTTTTATTAAGAGTTTGTCTTCTTTATTAAGACCAAGACGGCATTTTGATCCTTCATTTGCTGAGGTGACAACAGAGAATACTGGGTAAATGCTCTCCCGGTGCAGGCAGCCTTTGCAATCATATTTCCACACTCACTAGGGAAGAAACATTATATCTGTCTAGAAACACAACTAAATCATTCATATAATATTTTGTTGTTTAGCTGTTAAATGTGTGAATGCAGAAATTGTTCTAAGCCAATAGAAGTTCACTGGTGAGGCTGAAGGAAAACTCCTCCCTGGGATTAACAAGAAAAAATAAAAAGCAGAATGCACATTTTTAATATAATGCAATGTGCACCTTTACCACCCTACTTCACAGAAGGCAAATCCTGGTAAATTCCTTCAAGGAACAGAAGTACAAAGTCACCAAAACTTGTTCCCACTAGGAATTTCTAAGAATTAATAGGAGTTTGATCTTTTCTCCCCAAAAGCCACTAGACATGCCTATAAACCTAATTTAATCCTATTCTGTAAAAGTTACATTGTCTGTTTATTTTAATATCAGAAGCTCAGTATTAAATAAATAGGGCTTTGGACTTCCGCTCATTTGAATACTTCCTTTAAAAGGGAGAGAGGCAGGAACACATACTCCTAGCATTAACCCTCCTGCCCCTGGTTTGTCATCACGCTATTAATAATATGAAATGCTAAACCCACAGATTGACCCTGAGAACCAGATTCTAACATGTGAAAGTCTTCCTGAAACTATTGATTTCCAGAGAGCTTGTTTCTGATAGGCTTGTCACCTGACATTAATTTTCCTTAACCCAATTAGATAGTAGCATAACAGCTGTGCTTCCACAGAGACCAATTTAGCCCTTCAAAACATGTGGCATGGAGAAAACGTTCAGAATTGCCTCTAGAAATCAATGAAAGAAAAACACAATAGGGAGAAAAATCATATATGATACTGATGGGATTTAAAAACTAATAAATTATTGCATTTCCTGAGAAATTGTAGGAAGAGAATTCATCAAACATTAAAAAGAAATAAAGCCAGCCCATTGAATTTCCATGGAATTTTGAGTTTTAGAATCAACTCCAATGAAATTGTAATAGTGATACTAATTCTCTCAAATAATATAGGATCCTCCCCCCACACACATCCTTTATATTTAGTTCAATTATTTTTTATTTTAAAAAAGTGATACTAGTGATCTTTGGGGTTCAATATTATTCATCAAAAACCCACGGATAAAAATCAGTGATCTTATTTTATCCTGTTTTAATATTGTACAGACATGGAAGAGGGGGTTGAACAAGATTTTCCTTGCGATTCTGTCCAAAGGTATTTTTCTGTGATCTCTCTGGCCAAACTAAAATGGCAGAAATTTTACCTTATGTTATTGGCCCTCTTAACTTCGTCTACTAGAAATAAAATTGTTATAATCTTTGTTCAAAACTTCTGCATGAATGTAAGTCCTCTGAGAGTCATATAATTTAAATGATTAAGATGTAAACTCAGTTAAGTATGAGCTACTACCTTAGTTCTCCATGACCTGGGTGGTTTCAGTCCTATGACACTCAATATGACATCAATATATATTTCTTTGTTTTTGTGCAGTTACTTTAATCTGATGAGCTCTGAAGGTTGATATAAAGGTGCTGTTACTATTATTACTATTATTATCATAATTATCATTGTAGTTTCCAGTTCAGAGAATATTAAGCTAAAGACTACCCCTTTCTTTCTTCATGATCAGTAATTGTATGTGAGTTTAAAAACCATGATGTCCTGTCTTTCCAACACAATGTTCTTGTAGGATTATGGATTTCCTTCATACAGTCTCCTGGTAAAACTAATTAGATGGCAGCTATCATTGCAAACACACAAAAAATAAGAATATAGTGCATTTGATGCTTTTAAGAGTGTTCCCTTTGTAATTGTTTGTAAATAGCATACTAACAAGTTTTTGTGAGCTTCTCTCTTGTTCATGTTATAATAATCAACAAATGCACCGTAGCTACCCAATAAACAGCAACTTTAATATACACTAAATATAAGTACAACCCTCGTCCAAATATTACAATTGAACTTACAATGACAACCACAAATTATGCATCAGAGTTTTGTTTACATCATAAAGGCCTCATTCTCAATACCTCTAAGAGTATACATTGAACATTTTTCATTAATCAATACAATAATGCATGCCCTAATACACACCCAAACATAACTTTACAAATAGTTAATGCATTCATTGAAAAACCCATTATCTCACTTGAAGCCATCACCCTTTCTCTTTACAATACTTTCAATGAAAAATGAACTTCTCCAGTTTGTATATTCCACTGATTGATTGAAAATCTCCCTATTAGATTTTAGCATCGCTTAACTACGTGCTCTGTAATAGCAAATTTTAAAAGCATGAAAAGTAAATTCAAAAATCAAATTTAGGGGCACCTGGGTGGCTCAGTCGATTAAGCCTCTGACTCTTGATTTCCGCTCAGGTCATGATCTCAGAGTCATGAGATCAAGCCCCGCATCGGGGCTCCGTGGAGCCTGCTTAAGATTCTCTCTCTCTCCCTCTCCCTCTGCCTCCTCCCCCTGTATGCATGTACACTCTCTACCTGCCCCCTCCAAACAAAACAAAACAAAACAAAACAAAAAAGTTTAATTTTTTTTTAGAGATTTTATTTATATATTTGAGAGAGTAAATGAGAGAGAGGGGGAGAGAGAGCACATGAGATGGGGGGAGGGTCAGAGGGAGAAGCAGACTCCCTGCCGAGCAGGGAGCCCGATGTGGGACTCAATCCTGGGACTCCAAGATCATGACCTGAGCCGAAGGCAGTCGCTGAGCCACCCAGGCGCCCAAAAAACAAGTTTAAAAGGACTTTGTTTTAAAAGGATATCCCAAGCCAAGGCAGGACCAAATCCATTAAGATCGGTTCCCTTCTCCCCAAAAAAGAGTGGACACGGAAAGGTCCACTGGAGAGGTAATCAATCACAATCCAGGGTAGATACAGGGAGATGGGGCTGACTTTAACTGAAAAGACCAGTTTTGACATGAAAAGCAAATAGGTGGGGAAAAAAAAAAATCAAACCCATGAATGGAAAAAAATAAAAGTTAAACTATCATGAAGACAAACAAATGTATGATTAAGAAGACAAACAAATGTATGATTAAAAATCGTGTCCCTCAGTTGATGGCCCTTTAGCTCCAGCACCAACCCACAGCAGCGAGGTAACCAAAGTTCGAGAAAAACCTCAGCTCCAAACAGACTCTTGTCCTCTAGCTCAAGTACTCAACTCAGCCTCTTTTACTACACTTTAATGCCAGATCCTAAAAAGCTTGTGAAATAGTATACAGACCCATGGGCCAGGACGGAGTCCCAACACACTTTACACATTTGCCTTCGACAGTTGGTTGTAATCTAGGACCAAACAGAGAGAGGGGGAGAGCGAGCGTGTTGAGTCAGAGGCTTTTTCTCCTTGGTATATTTACGTGACTAGTCAGATGTTCTTCCTGAGCCGAAATGGTGATCTAGCCACTTCTTTCTGGATCTTCACAACTAATGTTTCCATGGCAGATAAAATTAGTTCTTTTATTGAATTGTGTGAGCACCCCCTACTACTCACAGAAATGAGATGTGTTCATTTCGAAAGCTGGGGGTTTTGGAGGTTTGGGGGTTTTTTGGTTTTGTTTTGTTGTTGTTGTTGTTGTTTTGTAATCTGGTTTTTTTTTAAATTGGTGAATTCTTACGAATTCAAAAACACCCAGCCATGCTGGCTGATGTGACTTTCAACATGGTCACATGCCTCCGAGGGACTTCGGGAGCATCCGATGACCCCATTATATTTTCTTGGTCCATTCACATTCCTGGGCTCTGAAAGGGGTCCTGGAGTCATTAACAGCTCCACTCAAACCTGGAACAACCGCTTCACTCTCAGCTGATTCCCTTGCTTCTCATCAAGAAATGGAAGCAGAGAGAAGGGGTACCTCCTCCACCTCTAGGTCCCTGCACACACCTGCGTCTTCATCCCCACCTGGACATGCTGTTCTCCCTCCGGGTCTGTAGCTGGAAGATCCCCTCCTTCCTCTTGTAGACTGGGTGCCGCCCCTTCTCATCTCATCTATTCAAGGCCTCTTCTTTATTTATCCGCTCTCTCCTACATTGTCTATTTTTTCCTCTTTATGGGATCGTTCCCATCTGCTCATAAGCATGCTGAACTACCTCCCACTAACAAAAGAAAGAAAAATACAAAGAAGGAAATTAAAAAGAAAGAAAGAAAGAAAGCTTCCTTTGACCCTGTACCTTTCTCCAGCCGCTACTTCATTTATCTCTTCCCCTTTTTATCAGAACTTTTCAAAAGGTGTCCCTGTTTTCTCCCCCCAAATTCTCCATCAAGTCTCCTTGAGTCAGGCACGCCCCCAGCCATTCTTAAACGCCCCGCCCCCATCAACTTCGTTTCCTCACACTTGGCCTCCAAGCAATATTTGACAATCACTTGCTCACTATTTTTTTTTTTACTCGGCTAAGGAACCACTCATCTGTCTTTTCTCCTACCTCACAGGACAGCTCCTTTTTCTCTCCCTTTAATGACTTTTATTTGTTTCAACCTCCCCATGTTGCAGTGTCCCTGGCTCTGGGACCATCCAACACCCCTCCCTGAGTCTACACTCAATTCCTGGGGGATCTCGAGCAAGCCTGTGCCTTTATAGACCTATCTATGCAGAGGGCTTCCAAATTTCCATTCTCAGGTCTGACCTTCTCCCACAGCTTCTCCAAACCCACATATACAACCTCCTACTGTTTTCTCTACTTGGGGACATCCAATAGAGCATTCGAAACACATCGTGGTCCAAACTGAACTCTTAAGTTTTGCTTCTCCCCCAGGCTCTCAAACTTGTTTCTGCTCCAAGACCTATGCACTGGCTTGGAACTCTGTTTCCCCAGCTAGCCACATGGTTTACTTTCTCTCTTCTAGATTTTTGAGCAAATGGTACCTTCACTGAGAGGCCTTTTCTGACTACTCTACCTAAAATGGCACCCATCACTCTCTGCACAGGTATATTCCTTTATTTTATTTTATTTTATTTTTTAATTTTTTTTTAAGATTTTATTTATTTATTTGAGAGAGAGAGAATGAGAGACAGAGAGCATGAGAGGGAGGAGGGTCAGAAGAAGAAGCAGACTCCCTGCCGAGCAGGGAGCCCGATGCGGGACTCGATCCCGGGACTCCAGGATCATGACCTGAGCCGAAGGCAGTCGCCTAACCAACTGAGCCACCCAGGCGCCCTATTTTATTTTATTTTTTTGCATAGCAACTTAACTGTGCCTGGCATTAAATTATGTTTGGTTTGTTTATTTTTTTCATTTGTTTGTTTTACTTCTGTCTCTCCTACTAGATTGCAAGTTCCTAGAAAGATCATTTTTTTCTGTTTAGTTCATTATTACCTTCACAATGTCTATGAATGACCAGACATGAGGTAGGTGTTCAATACATGAATACATGAATTAGTGAATGTTAGAAAAATGAGGATTGCAATGGAAAATTTTTATCTCACTGACTGCATTAATTCTAGTCCTGGCAAATAAATAGAAGGATGAGAGATGACAGATAGATAGATGATAGATAGATAGATAGATGATAGATAGATAGATAGATAGATAGATAGATAGATAGATAGATAGATGATAGATAGATGATAGATATAGATAGAGAATAGATAATGATAAATGCTAGATAATAATAGATAATGATAGATAGATGACAGATAAATAATGATAGATGATAGATAAATAATGATAGATAGATGATAGATAAATAATGATAGATGAAAGATAGATAATGATAGATATATGATAGATAAATAATGATAGATGAAAGATAGATAATGATAGATGCTAGATAATGATAGATAAGCTACAGGGAAAGGAAGGCAAGGAGAGAGGGAAAAAGTAAAACTCATCAAAAAATAAAACCATGGTTTAGAATGAGGGTTATTGTTCATTGCAACAAACTCTGGGTAAAGATGTACAAATAGAAGATAAGGATCATGGTTGGGTTCTGCTACTTAATAATTACATGACTGTGGGCAAGGTGTTTTCTGATTCTTAGCATTTCATTGATAAAGTTGTGAGAAGAAGTACATAGAAGATATTTCTGTTACAAAATTCTGTGAGCTGCATCTCAATTTACGATGACATCATGCCTCCAACGGAGGCGTGTTGGAACATGATGACATGGATTTGAATATTAAGAATGGATACTTTTGTTTTCCAGACAATAAAAATAGAGATGGGCACCACGCACTGGCCACGTACTCTTTGCGCTAAGTATTGTCTTACGTGCTTTTGCATGCCGTGAGTCATTCAGTTGTCACAACAGTTGTACCCCTAACACATAAGGAAACGGAGTTTGAGAACTTCGTGCGAGGACACACTACTAGAAATCCGCAGAGCTGGGACTCCAATCTAGAGCAGGAGACCTCCTGGATTTCAGTCTAAATTAAATGAGAGCGTGTAACAGAGAAAGAGAGATGCAGAGAGACTACCATATAGAGAATGAGAATCAGAGATAGAAACAGGGAAATTGAGAGGTATAAAGAAGACCGAGAAATAAGAGACCAAGAGACAGATGAAGAGAAAACCAAGGCTAGCTAAAACACAAGCATGCTAGCATGACAATACCTCTGTGAGAATTTGTTAAACTCTCTGGTTCTCTCTCTCTCTCTCATTCTCTACACACACATACTACTTAAAATGAGAGAGCTTTGGAACTTCATTATTTTCTACTAGTTTCATCCTTGATAAAAGCTATAGCCTTGATCAAACAAGCACTGATAATATAAACCAGTGGCCATTAAATTTCTGAATTTGGTACAAAATATATAATTTAGTCCCAAGCCCACAAGTACTCTGTGGGAAGGGGGCCAATCCTGTCTTTCTCTGTTCTTCACATCTGGATGCTGACATAGTGGAATTTAGAAAAAAAGAAAAAAAAGAAAAATCATTTAAACAAATATCACAACTCTTTGAAAAGCATAAAACTTATGAGATTATAACATATTTACAAAGCAAATCTTTACTCATGATAAAAATTGTGTTTATTAAGCTGTTTCTATATATGCATTAATGTGGTTATTCTAATCTAGTATTGGTGATTGATACTTAAATTCTGGTTGCTTTCTCTTACTATAAGTAGATTGCTGGATTAATAATTAGATTCTCAATGGACATGATTCAGATTTCCATCTCTATATTTTTAGATCAAGAACCTAATGAACCTAATGAACCTCAATTTCATCTTCTAAATACATAATTCACATTGAGGTAGCAGAGGGAAAATCTAGTACATGGAATTCATACCTAGACCAAGGCCATCTGGTTGGTTTTCGGTGTATGCTAGTTTCTGATTTGAGTGGTGCCCATTATATTTTATTTATAGTCCTTATTGGCAATATGCTTCCCAATTTATCCTTCCAAATATCCTCCCATAGTAGCGGGGAGAAAATAAAAATTTAATCGATTTCCTTCATGGAAAAAAAATGTGTTCTCTTGTGACCACAAGGTGGCACAATGGTGACCAAGAATATTCAACATCCTAATAGAATTGCAATTACCAGAAGCTTTTACATAATTGTTATTATTAATACTGTGTCTTATTATCATTACGATATTTCAGAAGATCCACATATCACCTTAGCCTTCAGGGAAAAGATAAAGTGCTTTTATTTATTTTTTATCATCTTCCTTCTGCCTGAAAAATCATTAATATTTTGCTTTTTCCCAAACCCCAACCCGAGGAAGGACAAGTAGGTGTATAGATCCTATATTTAATAATTGACCAAAGCTTTAAACCAAAGAGTAATGGCTTAAATAATAAGTTACATATCTGGAGAAGGATAAACAAAACTTTATATTGTTTGATGTAGATGACATTGTTCTCGATTTAGTTTTAGTCATCCTATGACCATTCTAATATTTATTTGTATATAAGAATACAAAAGCCATCCTAGATACTTCAGTTCACAGTACAAAGTTCAATTTTGTTATTTGCAAATTGCTCTTTCTCTTGTCCAACACGAGACATGATCTTGGGAAGAGCACCCAGGAGATTCTAACGTGCTGTCCACTTCTTTTATGATTGTTTGGTATTGAGATTAGACAATCTCTCCTCATGCTCACAGGACTCAGAGACCATTAGAGTCTGGGAAGCAAGGTGCTGCAATCATAAGCCGTGATAGTTATTGGGAGGGTATAAAAGAGCAGCCACTTTTTCCCAACTGGAAACATAGCAAGGGCCAGCCAGGTGCAGTTGTTCAGTTGTTCACTGCATAAATCACCAATCTGAAGAAACACCTTTTAGTAGTAATACGAAAGGTTAGTAGCATCCTTCACTGAAAATTTTTTCCTCAACTTCCATAGAACAAGTGTTCTGACATTTCACACAATTCAATAGCATATTTGATGCCCTTTGTGAGTTTGTCATAAATTTAGGTGGGCCCCATGAGAATTCTAGTACTCCACTTTAGTTACCACATTTTTCATGTCACTACCTGCTTCCTGCCATTGTAATGAAGAAGGAATATTTTACCTGTTTTAAAAAAAAAAAAATCAGACTTGAATCATTTTTAAATTCCTTGAATTTTGGGGCGCCTGGGTGGCTCAGTTGGTTAAGCGACTGCCTTCAGCTCAGGTCATGATCCTGGAGTCCCGGGATCGAGTCCCGCATCGGGCTCCCTGCTCGGCAGGGAGTCTGCTTCTCCCTCTGACCCTCCCCACTCTCATGTGCTCTCTCTCATTCTCTCTCTCAAATAAATAAATAAAATCTTTAAAAAAAAAATTCCTTGAATTTTGCTGTTTAAAATAGATCTTATTTCAGAAAAAGACAGTAATGACAGACCTGAAAACTAAGTTCAACAAATATTATTGTAGCTGCATTGTCGATGTATTATCGCGGGAAATAAAAAGGCACATCACAGTTGCACATTAAAGCAGGATTTTATAGGGGTGCCTGGGTGGCTCAGTCGCTTAGTCGGTTAAGGGTCCTGACTCTTGATTTCAGCTCAGGTCATGATCTCAGGGTTGTGAGATTGAGACCCGAGTCAGGCTCCGCATCAGGCTCCGTGCTGGGTGTGAAGCCTGCTTGAGATTCTCTCTCTCCCTCTCCCTCTGCCCCTCCCCCCACCAAAAAGAAGAATTTTATAAAAAGCAGAAAAATAACATGAAATAGACTTTTCCTATAAAATTCAGTTAGTACAGTAATCATGAGAATAGGGAAGATTGCAGTAAATTACATACACTAATGAAGAAAAGCATAAAAGTCAACAAGAAATAAAAAAAAAGAATCAGGGTGAGAAGTAGAGGGAGGGAGAATCATTACATTTTCAGCCTCCAAGGAATTATGGAATAACATAAAGCAACGTCCCCACCATAAGTGTTCAGAAACAGTGTACCAGAGAGGTTGAGTAATTCCCCGAAATCCCACAGCTAATTAGCGGCAGTGCTGGGAGAAAGAAAAGGCTAGTATTACTGATATATATGAAGGAAAACAGGGAATATCAGTTTTATTGAGCAAATCCCATGTATCAGATAGTTATGTATATGTTTGTATATACATACGTGTGTGTTTATCCTGGTACACACTTCACGATTGGTCCACCAGGTAAATACTATTATCTGCATTTATACTCATGCAGGAACAGAGGCTCAGTGACAACTAAGAAATTGCCCAAGTTCACATAGCTGGCAAGGGACACACCTGGAATTCGAACCCACTTCTGTCTGATTTCAAGTCCACGATCATCGTACTACCGTAGGTCGTACCTTAGAGAACAAAAGTTGTTTTTCCTTCATCCCAGAAGACTTTGACACACTTCTTTCCTGGTACATGAAGCGTCTTCTGGGCGCTTTGCTGAGTCATGGGGCCCCGCACGTCGTAAGCCAGCAAGGTTTTCCAAGTTCAGTAAGCCACAGCTTGACTGGGCTGTGATGAGTCATTTTTGGAAAATGAGCGTGCTTCTCCCAGAACCCCTTTAGTTTGGTGGAACATGTTGAGAAGTTTGAATACGATGCGTGATATTATGATATAAAGTGGTTAAATAGTCTTTGAAGCAGGTTAAATGCGAGGCCTCGTTGGCAATTTACACCGGAGAGTATCCTGGAGGATCTGCAGTCTGATTTTTCCCTGGGTTGGTACTATTCATGAAGCCTTCTGTGTAGATGAGTAGAGTAGTATTTTTATTCTCAAAGCACCATTTTACTCAATCCTGATGCCTCACACAATGGAGAGAAAGTGTGGTTTACGTAATCCAAAGTGGTTTGGGAAGACAGGATACATATCATTTACATTTGGATGGGAAAAATTTATATTCCTTCTACTACATGCTCCTTTTAATATCTTTTGTTTCTTTTTTCTTCTTTTTTTGTGTGGGAAGGGGCTTGAGTCAATGTCAAGAGTCAAGGGATGTAAATTAATTAATAAAACCCTAAAAGAGATGAAGAGTTTGCCGATAGACACCATGGCTTGTTTATTAGCCCTCATCATGTGCCGGATACTGTTGTGAGCATTTTTACAAATGTTACTGCACTTAATCCTTGCAACAACTGTGAGGTGGGTTCTATTATTTTCCTCACTTCATAGCCGAGGAAACTGGGGCACAGAGAGATAAAGTGCCCAAAGTCACATAGCAAGAACATAGTAGAGACGAGATCTAAACCTAGGCAGTCTGGTTCTTAAGCCTGCACTCTTAATGACAGCTTAATACAGCAGGAAAAACTCTAGGGTAGGGAACTAAGAATCAGAAATGCTACCCAGGTTGTTCCAAATTGCACAGTTAATAAGATGACCAAACACTGTCAGCTCAGATCTGTGTAACTCTCTCAGGTTGGCCCCCTTTCCTTGTAGGTCCTGCCTCAAAAGCCACAGTGTCCGTGTAAAGGATGAAAAATCCCACTCCACATTGTGTTTGTTTATTCCCTAAGGCCAGCCCTGCTAGAGGACTAAAGGTTCCTGCCTCCAAGGCAAAAAGCTTGGTGACAGTGGATTAGTGCACAGCAGATTACCCCACTCAGCCTTAACATCGCCCTGGAAAGAGGAAGCCTTTTTTAATGCAATCATTTTTGTTTACATCTTGGAGAAGATTATCCTCACTCATCGTGGCTCTTATGGGCTGTTTCTCACTCTCACCTTTTTTTTTTTTTTTTTCTTGTTCACTGTCCAGTCTCTCTAAATAATCAATGACCAATTAACAGTTCAGTTCAGAAGAAGCACTTCTAGAAAATAATGAGCTTCTATCTGACAAAGGGTCTTGGAATGATCGCTTTTCCCATTTCGTGATTACAGAATGAAAATAGCTCAACCTCAGGCAGCATCAGAACTGCTCACTGTCTATTCAGAAAGAGTCCTGGGCATTGATAGTTATGTTTTCTTCTTTCTGCTGCCTCTCCGTGGCTGTGTCTCTGTGGGCTGATAGCCTCTCTAAAGTTGGAGGTTTCCTCATTCGTAAAATAGAATCTGATTAAATGAACTAATACCTCTCTGAAGTTCGGAAGGTCTTTGGTTCTGGAATCGGCAGCTGGTAGAAGCTAGCTCTACCCTTAACCTGCCCCCTTAAACAGCCCCCAGTAGCTAGCCCCCCTTTCCCACGCAAACTGGTATCAGATAGAACCAGTAAATAGCAGAATAAATAATTGATCTCTAATATGTGCTTCTAATTCAAATAAAGAGCCCTCTTTACTCACAGTGCACAGTGCATGTGACTGATGCATTTTATGTGGAAATTTGTTGGTTTCCGATAACTTTCTGTAAAGACGTTTTCACGGGGTCTAAACCTCTCGGGGCTCTTTCTGTCTCAAGTTCAAGTTACTTAGATAGTGATTAAGGATGTTTTAGAGGCCCTTGTGGTAAATGATAGCACAGAGAAAAAGCATTCCTTGGCCGTGTAATTCGGCAGTACTTGATCTGTTTGGGGTTTCATCCACTGGGCTTGCTGAAAACTTTAAAATGACTAACCTGTTCTCTGCAGCTTCCAGAGACTCCAAAGGTTGCATCAAGGGCCTGAGTTCGGTGATCACCCAGCTCAGGTTGCCTTTTTTATTTAGAGGATCCTCCATCTCAGTCCAGCTGCTTTTTTCTTGGGATGACAGGCTCTAGATACAGTATTCTTTTCTTTTTGCAGTATTTACAAAATAGCATAAATCAATGAGCCCAAGCAGCAAAAGGCAGTCGTTTACTTAACTTAGTTTATTTAAAAATTTTCCCAGCTCGGTATTCAGCAACTAAGAATCTAGTGAACTTCACAACGCCCCGCCATGTCAGCTGAACTCTCCAGACTCTGTACCAAAGATCCCCAGCCACAGGCGTGGCCCCTCCCGAAGAAAGGAGCACAGGGTGACCTGATGGGACAGATGGGGCTTGCCCTCAGCCAAATGTCATCACCCAATCACACAGTCCTAAGAGGATTGTGTTAAGTCGCTTTAGGAAAATAGGCTCTGCGCAAGAGAACTTGGGAATCCACTGGGTCCTGAGATTTTTCTTACTTGAGCAAAGCTCCAAAGCAAGGCAGACAGATGATGGTTTCCCGGCAACACTGTGATTTTGCCTTTTCAGGAAAATGGAGGCCTTGCCTGCTTCCACAGATTCAGCGGGACGGAGCCTGTTACAAGCTTTCGCCTATCCTGGAGAAACTTCTGCAGAGAATTTGCCAAGCACCTCCCTAGGGCTGTTTGTGTGTCTGTGTCATCATCCGTTCTCGCCTTCTGTATGTGGCACCCAAAGTCCTTTTTTTCCAGAATGTAGGTCAGGCTGCTTATTTAAAAATGAAAGGGAGAGAGCCAGAGAGGCCACGCCAAATTTGGAATTGAGGGAGGGCTTTGTGATTTATAGGGTACCCGGGGTGGATACGGGTGGTTTCTGGGAGTCCACAGTGGAAGCTTACCTTAAAAAAAGGGGGGGGGGGAGCTTATACACATGCCTTACAGAACACTCAGAAGAATCAATGCTTGTAATGTATGGAACTCATAGAATATTCTTTTTTAAGATTTTATTTATTTATTTGACAGAGAGAGACAGCTCGAGAGGGAACACAAGCAAGGGGAGTGGGAGAGGGAGAAGCAGACCCCCTGCTGAGCAGGGAGCCCCACATGGGGCTCCATCCCAGGACCCTGGGATCACGACCTGAGCCGAAGGCAGACGCTTAACGACTGAGCCATCCAGGTGCCGCAGAATATTCTAAACCAAGTAGAATTTAGTGCCTCATTATTTAGGCCCAGAGAATCTATTTCCCACATCTCCTGGCCAACCCAGAAGTAGTTCAGTACAAATATCTAAAGGGAGGATCTAGATTTCTTGGCGTGTATAATAAAGATCTTCCACTTGAATACATGGATGCAGTTTGGTCTTACTGGGGGGCTGAGCCGAGTATTAGCAGAGTTTTGCTTTTTTACCAAGCTGCACCGTGCTTGCTTGCCTGAGTTTGCCTGAGTCTCGGTGGGTTTCGGTTACTTGCCCTAGTAAAAGTCCTGTTGATGTAATTCCAGGGGAGGGAGAGGAAGGAGATAAAGGGCAGCCCCACAGCAGGCCTGGTCAATCTTCTTATCAAGGTCACTCAGCTATCCGTGTCTCAGAGGGATTTCCAGGCCTGAAGTAATTCTTTCATGTTTGTTTTACAATATAGTGGCATTTCCTCAAGTCCCCAGAAAATACGTACTTTCCACAGAGACCAACTCCGTCCAGTGTCAAGTACAAGTACGAGCTGGACCCCACCAGCACATCCTTTTTTTTTTCCTTACGGCTTGTTGTTCGGTGAGAAATCATTTCTTTTCACTCCCGCAGAAGTCCAGAGATATGCCACCTAGGGCTGCCCTCTTTCCTACACTTCTGACGTGCCCTGTCCAAGGGGTGTCCTCGATTGCCCCTGTCTCTGGATGGTTGCAGGACCTTCAGCTACAGAGCCTGAGGTCTAGGGCAGAAGGATGGATGCAGGGAGTCAAGGGACATATGCCAACTAATTCAGACCCAGGGAAGGAGTTTTCTTAAAGGTCACATCCAGAGAGCTCTACTGTCATCTCATGGGCCAGATCCACACCAGTTGAATGACACCCCCACCCTACCTGCCACCCCCAGCTGCAAAGGAGACTGAGAAGCTTAGTTGTTCTGTTTTGGTTTTTTTTCTGGCACATTCTTGTCCTAATAGTCAGGAAGAAGCAAAGACTGAGATATTTGACGATATGGAAATTAAAAATATCCACCCCACTGTTTTGTTGTGGGGACGAAGTGTATGTGTACAAAGCACCCAAGGGTGTTTGATGGGAGGGGGGGTACGTGAAATAGCGTTTCCTTCTCTCTCCTGGTGCTCCCTCCCTCTTCGAGGGCCCGGTTCACAGACAGAGCATACAGTGGAGAATGCCTTGACGCCACGATGTTTTTCCCATCTAATTAAGTCCCACTGAAGAATTTCATCTTTAGGGAGAAAAATAGCTGCCATCAGAAAGAAAAGAAATATTCGGCCTCCCTCTCATCGTGGACTGAGCGTTTGAAACTAGAAATGCCGTTTTGTGGGGAGCCTTCTTGCAGAGCTTGCAGAAGCAAAACTGTTAATTCAGATCTAGCTGTTCTACAAGCTGTTAAAAACCCATAAAAACGCTTTATAATTCTGCCTACGTTCTAATTCTGTGAGGCAGCGGTCTCATTTTTGTGTGCCCTGTACCCAGTGCTGAGCACGTCAACAAGAGTTTACACTAAGCTGAAATATAGGCAAATGCACACAATTTCCGCATTACTTTAAGATCTTTATTGTTAAGTAACTCATCGGGGGTGTCAAAGTATGTTGTAAATCTAAACAGAAAATTAGAAATAAATGTGACATGGGAACACAGCTTTTACATTCTACTCAGGGTAAGAGTATTTGCTGGTGGGAGCACATAGCACAGGGAAATATAATTATTGGACGTTGATACTTCTATTCTGATATTAACTAACAAAACCGGAATCATGGACTGACAGAGTCCAGGAAGCAAAGCAAAGTGAAATGAAAACTAGACGTGTGTGAAACAAACTTAGAAAGTCGGGGGGAGGGCATCTGGGTTTGTTGTAGTGTTGGTTGATTTCTACTTGGCAGATTGTGGTACTCTAATTTAGCTGAGTAATTGCCACTACAAAATCCAAATCTACAACGCATGTATAATTTTAAAAATGGGTTTTGCATTTCTGAAGCCAGACAGGAAAAAAAATTGCATTCTTTAGATCCCCGGTATTAAGCTGCAGGACAGTTTTACAACCTGGGAGCTGAACAAATCTCTTATCCATAAAACAACAGGAATAAAAGAGTCGCACACGTGCATTTAAAAAAGTAACCTCGTTGCTCATGGTCAAAAGAAACAAAGAAGGAAAGGAAGGAAGGAAAAAAAAAAAGAAAAACAAAAGAAAAACACTTTACATACCTACATATTTTACTTTGATTGGCAATCGCAGACTGTATGATTCAGTTCAATTTACTTGTAAGCTTTAATTTAAATGGAGGGGGGGTGGGGAGCTTTTCCAGAAACAGCAAAAACGATTTGTGTGTACATGTATTTAAATAAACAAAGGAAAAACTGTGGCATATACGTAATGAGTAAAGAAACGCATAATTCTGAATGAAGCTAATAACTGCTCAATTTATAAAGCTGAAAGTGACTTTACTCATAGGGACTTGGGCTTAAAGTAATCATGATTAACATCTTTTAGCACAGATATAGAGCATACAAATTTACTTCCTAAAATTTAAGCAATTCCATAACACTTATCTGTTTAATAATGTGAATAAAAATCACCTTATATTTCACAAAATCTTCCATTTAAATGATCGTTCCAAGTTCAATGGGAGTGTTGCTGAAAATCTAGAATTTAAGTCATTTATGTCTTGTAAAGTGACCAAGACAGGAAACATACATAACTGCTTCTGGACACAAATAAATGTCTTTCTCCTTGCTGTCCCCCCAAAATGTCTTTCCCCTTGCTGTCCCCCCACGTGCCCCCCTCCTCAAAAAAAAAAAAAAAATGGTTCCATCCCTTACGTAGCCAGCAAAAGCTGCTGCAGTCTTTCAGGACAGAGCACGGGTTTTCTCTCCAACGGTCTGAGAATGTTTCCCACTGCCATCTATTCCCTATCCCATCTCTGTGATCCAATTTCTTCATGTTGTCTTTGGAGAAGATGGGGGTGGGCAGAGGAAGCCCCCTTGCTGGAGAAACTAGAAATGTCATTGTTGCCTTATTTCTGCTCTTCCATATAAAGCCATTTGCTGCAGGGCAACCCAGGGCATTTGAAAGAGAAATACTGTTCTGAATAATGTCAACTTTTCTCCTGCCTTATGAGTTAGAAAAAAAAAACAAAAAACAGCTCCCAGCGTTCGTTGATCCTTACCTGCACGAGTGGCAGGGTGTCTATTTCTTACAGTCTCTACCTCTTTCTGCCGATACCAAGAGACTATGAGGGGCAGACATCAAACCTGCCAGGTGATTTCAGTTAAATACCTCAATGTTATAATCTACTGGATGCATATCTTGCATATCTTGGTTAGATGACATAATGTTTTCCTAGGAAACTACTATCAATGTTGATACATTTAAAAAGTTGTTATTCCTGCTGGCTGCCTGTCTTCCTATTTTTATTTATGCCAGTATCCTACCTTTGTTCTCCATCACTGAATATGACACCTCCAATTGAAGTTGCAAGTGTGTGATATAAGACAAGGAGATGAAATTTAAATTAATCAGTTAGGCTCTTAATAGCATCCCTAATACCAAATTTGCTAGCACAAAAAAATAAATAAAAGTTTACACAATTGGATACTATGTAATTTTTAGATGATCTCTTACCAGATTTAACCTGCTCTTCTTCTCCCGTATCACCATCGAACATCGCTATCCCACTCCTTAAAAGCCCTGCTTAGAACTACTTGCCTTAAGGTGACTGGCTACAGAGTAAAATGATTGCGGGGTAACCCTGGTCATCACAATTTGAACTACATTTGGGATTCTACAGAGATTCTATTTAAAGTCAAGACAGCTTTCTGATAAGGTGCTTCCTTACACTCGTCCGTGGTGGAGGTGGTGGGCTCCTCTGGGTTTTCACAGCTGCTGACAATATCAACTGCACTAAACGACCTTCTTCTGACCATGGTGTCCGACGTGCCAGATCCTTGGACTGGAGGTGCTTTGTCCATGCTGTGGAGCTGCTGGTCTTTCCAGTCCAGTTGTTCGGCACTGCAAAAGGGAGCGTATACCTCAACGCTCCCCTCAAACTGTAAGCAGTTCACTCTGTAGTACTTTCTCTTAACTTCCAGGACATCATTAAACCTATGGCCCCAGAGAATTTCTCGGGGAACATAGGAACTTCTGGATTGGTGAGAAGTGCCCGTGGAATCACCAGTATAGATGAATGTCACCAAAATCTCAAAGTTATCTCTGGCCACTGCTTTTCGGTCAAGGGCATACAGAGGGCTCTCGTGGTCAATTTCATGAACAATAGTTACTGGTGTGACAAGGATGATCTGGTCGTTGACCAACTTCAGGTCTTTGAATGCCATCGTCATCCGCCCTTCGCTGTCTTCAGTGTAGCGGAGAAGCTGGGCTCTCACTGTGCCTTCTACCACATGGTTTGGCCGGAAATCACCTATGCGCCACATGAGGCAAAGCTTCCCATCTCTCATGCCTATGAGGGCAAAATAGCTAAACCGAATGGTTTGGGCTCTCTTCCGAGCGGTTGCCATTTTGGCCAAGGCAGCTCCAATGATGAAGGTGTTTATGATGCAGCTCAGGATGGATTGAAGGATCACCATGAGCACCGCCACGGAGCATTCTTCGGTGACACAGCGGTAACCATAACCTATGGTTGTCTGGGTCTCAAGGGAGAATAAAAACGCCCCTGTAAAGGAATGGACGTTGTCAACACAAGGCGTGATGTCCGGATCATTTAACAGATCGCCATGATGAAAGGCAATTAGCCAAAAGATAGAGCCAAATATCAACCAGGAGAGAATGTAAGATAAGGAAAATATCACAAACATGTGGCGCCACTTGGTGTCTACAAGCGTAGTGAAAATGTCAACCACATAGCTCCCCCATTCTCCAAAAATGTGCTTGAAGTACACATTGCAGCTACCATCTTTGTGGAGCAGACGTCTTCTGGCTCTTCTCTTCTCAGCTAGGATGTGCCCTGAGGGGTAGCCCGGGTATTTGGGGTTCACGTTGACAATTGGAGAACTGCTGCCGTAATAGCTCATTCTTTCCTCTCTCCTTCAGGCATCCAGGTGGATTTTTGTACTAGTAATAGTTCTGTGGCTATTTGTTGATTTAAGTTTTCAGTTAAAACCTGAAAAAAAGAAAATTAAATATGCTTTAGCTTTTAATTTCCATCTTTATAGTAATTTGCCAAATTTGAAGCAATTTTATGCCATCTGAAATGGCGAAGCCTTCATTTGAACAACAGAGACATTCAGTATTGATTACTCATTTCAGTTTAGAATTCAACTCAGTCATTATAGGAACAAAATATGCAATTAGAGAAAATAACATTTTTATCTATGCAAAAGGCTTGGGTAAACACTATGATTATCCCAAATGAAGCCTCACTACCTTTTCTGACCTGACATAAACAAAAGTCTTAATTTTATAGACTCTTCTGCCATGAGGGCACTTAGAACACAAAGCAATCTTTAATGTAGAAAGGCACAATAGAATTCAGATATTTGTCTAGCATGGTTATAAGCCTTCTAACTCTTGAAGTCAGATGGTTTTTCTAAGAAGGATGCTAGGAAGCATCACTACCTTCATCCTGACATGTAACTTACATACTGGTTGCCACAGACCCTCCCCTTCGGCCCCTGCCACGTCCTCTCTCTCTTCCCCCGAGGTTTCTCTTCCTCCTGTACTTCCCAGGACAGAACAGAACCGACGGCAACACTCTCTCAGGTTCAAGTCCTTTCCCCTAGCTCCTTTAGTTTTAAGAGGGCAAAAATGTTCTTAACCCCAGAGGAGTTAAAACCACGCCCAGGTAAGCTTTCAATAGGTATAAAATTGCTTTTGCTTTTGTCTCAGGACAACCATCCTTTTACTTTTTTTTTTTTTCTGGACACTGCCATCTCTTCTCTTTCCCTCTGAATAGAAGCCGAAAATTTGCCAAAGTTCTAATCTTGTTTCCCTCTTAAAGGGAGCATACTACAATTGGACTCTTCTCTCCAGCTTTGCAGCATATTCCTGACGCTTTCAAGGCCATCCGTAGGCAAAATCATTTTTTCCCCTCCAAATTCGATCTTTAAAAGATCAAGGCAGGGGGCGCCTGGGTGGCTCAGTCGTTAAGCATCTGCCTTCGGCTCAGGTCATGATCCCAGGGTCCTGGGATCGAGCCCCGCATCGGGGTCCCTGCTCTGCAGGAAGCCTGCTTCTCCCTCTCCCACTCCCCCTGCTTGTGTTCCCTCTCTCACTGTGTCTCTCTCTGTGTCAAACAAACAAAATCTTTAAAAATAAATAAATAAATAAAAGATCAAGGCAGAACATACAGTTCCATTGCTTTTATCATCCTTGGAATTGGCCAGTGGTTTTCCCAGCTCAAGTCTGAAAGTAAGTTTTAAAAATTCAATGTTAAATGGTCTTTAGTTACTTCTATGCAAAAAAAAAAAAAAAGTCACTGCAGCCCAATGAAATGGTTTAGTAATTATTAGAATATGCTTTCCACATAACCTGCCTGTGCTAGATGAGGGAAGGGAGGATAAGGGGGAGAAAGGACTTCCCACTAGAGAATCCAGCCAGCACTGCAAGGAAACTACAGTTAAGAGTCAATACTGTTGCTGACATTGAGACCCACCACCCCCTGAAACCGACCAAGGAAATTAATCACAAAGTACTTATCCAACACCTTCCCTGAAAAAGGGAGGAAAGAGTTAATTTCCTTCCAGTCAATAGGAATCACTTTTCTTCTTCTCCAGGGATCAGGCCCACTTCACAATAAACACTTTGTTTGGTGGACCACTGCAAGGATGAACTCTGCTTTCAGCCAGAAAATGCTGTAAGGCGTGTACGAGTTTCTCTCTGTCCATCCACGCACCCCCAGCCACTCTGCCCACTCGTCCTCCAGATTTGCTTTGAGTAGTTACATTCCCTCTTTTGTCCTCAACCGGGTTTTGGGGGAGACGGTTGTATAATTTCAGGATGTGACCCAGGGCTGACAAAATGCTTACCGGAATGTTGAATGTAAAACGTTTCCACAAATTTTGCCCACAACATATATCATTCTTGCAGGTTCCTGTCCCATTTGTCATCGAATGACACTTGACAAACACAAGAAGCTGCTCAAGGTTTCTGGGTCTTCATTCTCTTACCTGATTGTTGCAGGCATGAGAATGGGACCTGTTATAATCAAAGGCCCATATGACTTCAAATTAAAAAAAGTAGATGTGGGGGCACCTGAGTGGCTCAGTCGTTAAGCGTCTGCCTTCGGCTCTGGTCATGATCCCAGGGTCCTGGGATCGAGTCCCACATCGGGCTCCCTGCTCTGCAGGAAGCCTGCTTCTCCCTCTCCCACTCTCCCTGCTTGTGTTCCCTCTCTCGCTGTGTCTCTCTCTGTCAAATAAATAAATAAAATCTTAAAAAAAAAAAAAAGTAGATGTGGAGATAGAATTGTTTCCCTGTTAAATGCTTCCAGTCGCGTTCCTTAAAGGGAACGGCACACACTGTGAGAGTCTGAGAATAAGAAAGCACAGTTCATAAATCAAGAGCTACTGTGTGACTCTGCTCTTTTCTGCTGCCAAAAGAGAAAAGAAAGGTTTTTATTTGAAATGGCATGCAGTGTGAATTCCAGCGGTGCCCAACTGTTACAAACAAGCCATTTTAAAAACACCTTCAACGGTATGCTAATTGGGGAATGAATTTTCAATTAATATAAGCTGTAACTGAGCAAATTTGAGGATGTGCAAAGTTTGTTTCTGAATAGTGTAATCATGAGAATTCTGTGAGAATTCTGTCCTAAACCCACCATGCCCTGTGTCCCCACCACGGCCCACCATGTTGAATTGATCATTCATTCACTTCAACTTAACCAGAGAAAAGCTTTCAGATTCTGTTCAGGTGGCAGACCCTTGATTCATCTATTCTTTGATTCTCCAACCATGTAAATGAGACATTTTCCAAAAGATGCTTGTCTTTAAGCTAAATGCCAGATTATAACCAAACTAATTGTATTGAGTCTTAACCATTTCTCAGATTACCCAATGAGCAAAGAATTTTATGGACCCCCTTTGTCAAAATGACTAGACAAACTATTTATTAGTATCTTCTTTCATACGTTGTGTTCATTTGAACACTTTCCTCCTTGTTTGCTATTAAATAATAGAGGATAAGACTTGCCTATTGAGTGGACATTCTTTGTGTAACAGTGGTGTTACTTAGGATTAAAACCTGGCTTTCAAAGCATCTCTGTGCTTTCATAACCATCTTATCACCTTCCATTCCATCACAAAAATGCATTTGCAACCTTCCTACTTCTCTATTTCTTTTTGCGTCTTGTTCTCCTTGCTCTCTAGAAACTGATGGTGGCTATTTCATTGGGGGCAAATTCCTTTTTTTATTAAAAATGGGAATCTGAGCACCGCAATGACAACATTATGGAATATAAAGTGCTAAAGGAAATGCAGAATCTGCAGTCCCACTTTGTACCAGCTTCAAAGTGTTTTGCCAGGTGGTTAATGACAAAGGCAGAAAAAAGACTGCGATTTCTTTGTCATGACATGGAATTCTAATATAGAGGTGGCTAGAGTGAGAGGCCAGCCAGGGTCAGGATGGTGGGTCGTTTCCCGAGAATGCCATCAAAGTCATTACAATTTACTCCACCCCACGGAGACGACGCGGAGAGAGAAAGTTCGAGGGGTCAGCAGACCCAATTCTGACAGTGACTATTCTCAGATGCTACTCATTGTATTAAATTCAGACATTAAAAAAAAAAAAAGCTGCTTAATCCACTTGCACTAATGGGACCTGCTTTTAGTCCTCAGTGCTCTAGATAGTTGTATGAATTCAAGGAGAAACCTTTACTGATTCAGCATGTTTCAAATGGGCTACATACAGGTTGGAATATTTTCAGCAAAACAAGTGACCATCCCGAATACCTGTCCCCGGTTCTCAATGCATAGGAGTGCCTCAGTCAGACTCACCCATTCTGAGGCAATCCCTCTGTCATTTTGCTATATCCTCTCAAACTCAGCTCTTTACCAAGCAGACTACCCTTGCAGGTGGTTCTTCAAACTAAAACTTTTCATTAGCACGTTGGAGGTGCAACGTAATGGTTAAAACTTTGGAATCCCATGTCAACTTCAAAAATAAAATTCGATCTTGTCTCTAGCATCTGCTTACTTTAAATATATTAATAGTGATTCGAATTGGCTTTTTGTAATTCGAGACACACCACAAACAATGCTCTAAATATCTTTGGTGAAATTCAATTATTAATGCCCGTGGCCTGTGATATTAACAAGTACCATCTTTAGCATGTCCATGAGTTAACATGAAGTCACCGGTAATCAAGTTACTTTCCTGGCGACTATGCAATGAGAGAGATTTTAGTGGACACACCAGAGAGGAAGAGGCAGAGAGTAGAAAGGGTGGCCTAGATTCTGTGTGCAGGTCATTGTCTTTGGAGACTGGCTTGGGTGCCACTCTGTGGTGCGTGGAGGGGCCAGGGCAGGGGTGGCAGGCGGGTAGTGAGAGAAGGTGTAGTCAGATGGCACTTGTGGGTGGGCCCTGGATGCTAAGGAGGAAAGAAAGAGGGGTGTTAATGGGATAGGACAGAACCCAAACAAGTTGGGGTTATTTTGCTCAAAACCTGTCCCACAACTTGTTGCCTCGGAATTACGCCTGAGCCTTGTGTTACCTGAAATTCTCAGAAGACGTTCAGACACAGTTAGGTGGAGCCCTTCATTCAGCCACTGAACACCTGCTTCACTCAGAACCCACTAGATGCTGCCCAGACTTCTCCAAATAGTCCCTGTCTCCAGAATGTCAAACAATGTCTCCTTTATTGACAATCTATGGCGTTCTCGTGTTTCTTCTCAGCCGCTCAAAGCAGGTCTCCGATTAAGCTATAGCCTTTGACCTCTCCATTCTCTTCTCCGTCCCAACCCGTAGCCTCCAACCCTGGTCCAAATTCTCAGTGACAAGGAATTTTACCTCTTTTCTGATATAACTCTACAATTTCTCTTGAATCGGTATAAGAAAGTTTTGTGCTGGGGCACCTGGGTGGCTCAGTGGGTTAAGTGTCTGACTCTTGATTTCAGTTCAGGTCCTGATCTCTGGGTTGTGAGATTGAGCCCCACATCGGGCTCTGAGCTAGGCGTGGAACCTGCTTAAGATTTTCTCTCTCCCTCTCCCCCTGCCCCTCCCTCTCCCTCTCTAATTAAAAAAAAAAAAAAAAAGTTTTGTGCCAGTTTATGATAGGAAAGGGGCTCTCTACTATGCAATGAGCAAACAACTGAACTGAATCCAGAGCTGGGAAGGGGAAGCAGAAGTCTGGTGTTACAACATTGCTAGTAACTTTACCTGGAGAGCCTCTTTCTAGTCCATTTTTTTCTTGAGCAAGTAATATCTACATCCTGATTGTAAATCCTGCTGCAACCCAAATGATGCTGTGTTTTATAAAGAAGTAGGAAAAAAATAGAGGCTGGGATTATGTTTCCCCATTTTCTGGATGTCAAGATCATACCAAAATAATAAGAATTATAAATCTGAATTACCCTGCCTTAAAAACAAATTACCTTAATAAGCAATAGTCTGAAATAAAATGTGTTTTGGTGTTGCAGAGAAGTCATGAATTGGGAGGCAGATTCCAGTTCCAGGTCTGTCCCCAACATCCTGAGTGGCTTAGGAAAGTAACTTTTCTCTGAACCTCAGTGTCCTTATGCATGATACAGGGATAAGAATACCTATGTTACTGAGTGACTGTGAGTCTGAGTGAGATAAGGACTGGGAAGACATCTTTCACTGGGCCAAGCTCATAGTAATTACTCAGTAATTGTTGCATGAGTCTGAATCCTACAAGGGCTCAGTTTCCCCCGCTGTAAAATATCAGAGCATCTGCTTGAACCCTGTCAAAGAGCTTTCCACTTGCATGACAGAAGGGCTGACAATGTGGCTCCCAGTAGGTATTTCTACTTAAGCTCAGGGATGGCACCACTGTTTCCTACCACTAAGCCACGTGGCCCAATTCTCTGTCTTTACACTAGCTCCCCAAAGCTCCAGGGACCAGATCATTTAGCGTTCCTTTTCACAACTGTCACCAAATGGAAAATCCCCTATTCCTTGTCCTCAACACACATGCACGCACGCGCACCCCTCCCCCCAACACACACATACACGCACACACACTCGCATGTATATGCATACACATGCTTTCAACTCAGTTTTAAAAATGTATTGCTTAAAAAAAATTGGATTGCTATTTCCTCTGAACAACCAAGCTAAAGGGAACAAGACTGACAAGCTTGGCAAAGTTAACAGGTTAAAGAAATTCACAGGGTGGTTATCATGTTTATTCTTTGTCTTAAGTGGTATGGGCAAGTTTTACGAAGATGGTTCTGTAGGTTTCTCTTATTCTTATTGTGATAATCAGCCCATCCCTGTCTTGAGTGCATACCAGCCTGAGTTGTTCAGGACTTACTTTGCGCTGTATCTGGGTTGGTCACAGAAGCTGGGTATCATGAGATCTTATGTCTTTTTAAAGACCACAGTTCAATTTCCTCTTGGTGCAGAAGGTTCCCCAGTGATCTCTAAAACTCTCCAATGAGAATTTGTTGCTGTCTTCATTCTTTTGTTTTGTCTTTTTTTGTTGTTGTTTTTAATCGAGCTCCCACTGTGTGCCAGGACCACCCACTTTAGGAATTAGTAAGAGTCTTGCTTCTGTGGAATGTGCCTTTGAGGGCTGTCAAAATGAAGCATCCACGTGGAGAAGGGCTGGAGCAAGGAGGGAGGCTGCCTTTTGGCCAGGGTGATCAGAGAGCGTTTGGTGAAGGACTTGACCTTCAAGTGAGAGCATGCTCGTCACTGCTCCTGCCTGTGCCCTTTGGTAAACATGTTCTCAACTTGGGCCTTGTTCTCCGTCCTATTTTGCTTGTTTGAGACACAGTCACTATCTAGTTGTTAAGGCTCTCGCTATTTACAGGTGTACTCTGGATGCTAGGCCCTTTGTTCTAAGCTTTTTTAAGGCCTCGTTCTCACAAGAACCTATCATTACAGGAGCTCATCTGCATTTTAATCACTGAAATCAGGCCTTCCTGATCAGGTAAAAACCTGGTTTTACCTGGTCTCCGTAACACCCTTCTAACTCATCTCTTGCTACTTTCATACAGAGCGATAGCTCGAACCTGAAATGTAAATAACCCTTCTCCTGCTACCGTGGGTCCCATCCATGCTCCATATTATGGTTGGTCTTACATTAGCGTTGTTAAAGGACAAAAGTATGGAGATCAAAGACTTGGATTCTAGTCATGGTTCTACCACATCTCAGCTGCATCTTACAAATATCTTTCAGCTTCCTTTTATTGATTTAAAACACAGGGACAGGGCGCCTGGGTGGCTCAGTCAGTTAAGTGTCTGCCTTCGGCTCAGGTCATGATCCCAGGGTCCTGGGATCGAGCCCCACATCAGGTTCCCTGCTCAGTGGGGAGCCTGCTTCTCCCTCTGCCTTTCCCCTTGGGTGTGCTCTCTCTTTTGCTCTCGCTCTCTCTCACTCTCTCTCAAATAAATAAAATCTTTTAAAAAAATAAATAAAACATAGGGACAATGGTTGACTCTTTCAAAACCTTTTGGAAGAGAATGAATGGCATAATATAAAAGAGTACCACGGCCAGCATCTTGCAAGCTGTCCCTATTTATAGCCTCTGTTTAACCCTTAACTTGAATACATATTTCTCCTCTGTTTCTTGCAATAGCTTATAATACTGGGTCTTTATCTAATCTGGAAGAGATGGCTGTCTGAGCTACAATCTGTAAAATGAGTACAAGTTAACCAAATAGGAAGAAAGAGAAAAAGAGTTTCCCAGGCAGATAAACAGCATTTGCAAAGGCTCTGTGACTCAAGGATGCATACGGCATGCTTTCCAAAGAACTGAATTCAGGCAGTGGAGGCGCCGGGGGGGGGGGGGGGGGGGTCGAAGCTGGAAAGAGAGCTCGAGACAGAGCATAAGTGACCTAGCGTGAGAATTTAAGATTTGGGTCTTTCTCCCAAGAGCAATAAAAGCAATTGAAGTACCTTCACTAAGAGCACAGCATAATATTTCCATTTTTCAAAAGACCACTCTGGCAATCCAGTGGAAAATCGGTTGGAGAAATTTAAAAGCTGACGCGGGGAGTAACCCAGGAAGGCATTTCAATGATCAGGTAAGAGAGGATGGTGGCTAGGTTTAGGATGATGCGGTGGAAATGGAAGAAGCCACTTATCACCGGAATGTTTCTTCACCTGCACCTGGAGCAGAGTCACATGACCTTGGAGTGACCAATCAGAACCTCACAAACAAGACTGCTTCTTGAGGCAGTGATGCAAGGATGCGAAAGCCTATTATTCCAGGCAACTACATGGAGTCAGGAGGTCACTGGTGTGGCAGAGCATCTAAGTGGCTCCTGAGAAGGGCACAAGTCACAGCTCCTGGGGAGACAGTTCCTGAGATAAGATTTTCATTTCGTGCTGCTCCCTGCTTTGGCTCATATCAGGCTTTCTCTTTTCATCCTTCCTTTGATGCTATAAGCTACCTGTTACCTTTCCAATAATATTCTCTTCTGCTTGTGTTACCCAGGGATAGTTTTCATCGCTTGAAACAGAGAAAATTCAGTTAAAATTCAGTTTCATTTGCATTTTAAAAATATCTCCCAGATGCAAGAGTATGGTCTAATCACTCTCCCTTACAACCATCACATAAACCAGCAGCAAGTCCTGTGGGCTCACCTTCAAAGTAGATCTTAAATCTAATCATGTCTCCTGGTAGTCAAAGCCCCCACGTATTCAACGGACCCCTAAGAGATTTTCTCGTTCTGCCCTTGTCATACTTCTATCTTGCCTTTTTAAAAATAAAATCAAAACATGTCACTCTCCTGCTTAAAACCCTCCAGCATCTTCCCACTCTTCCCATTGCAGTTAGAGGAATTTGCATAATCTGTATTGTATACAGAGCAGATACCTCTGACCTCTGCTCACCTCTAGAAATTACTTCCTACCATTTTTCTTCCTACTGTTCACTCTCTAGCATCACTGTGTCTCCCTCATTCACTAACACAAAGGTCCAAAAATTATAGTCTAAGGGCCAAATCTGGCTCACTGGTCACTTTCATAAAGTTTTATTGGAACACAACATTCAGACCATTATTTATAAAATTGTCTGCAGCTACTTACTTAAGACTTGAGTGGTTGCAACAGAAACAATGTGATTCACAAAGCCAAAATATTTATGACCTGACTCTTTACAGAAAGAGTCTGCTAAATTCCACTCTAACGCACCAGCCCATTCCTGCCTCAGGGCCTTTGTACTTCCTTTTCTGCCTGCGTGACTTCTTCTCATCACTGAAGTCTCCTCTTCAATGTCACCTTTTCAGAGAGGCCATGTCTGAAGAAGAGGTAAACGAAAATCCTCCCCCACATCCTTATTTTCTGAATCGTAAACATGACTTTCATTTCAAAACGCTTGCCGCGACTGGTTGATGACTTGTTTGTTGGCTGGATGGCCCCATGGAATAGGTTGTAAGCTTCATGAAAAAAGATCCCCTTGACTTCTTTGCTACTGTAGCTCCAGCAGCCAGAGTAACACATAACGTGCAGGTACTCACTAAGTAGACACTGAAGGAATGAACTAATACATCCTTAAGGAGATTTTAGTCCTAGTAAAAGCATCAGCATTCCTCGAAGTGTTAAAACATCAATGCTGATGGTTCTGCAAACATCAGCTCTCAGTTCCTTCCATTTACCTTGCTTCTCCCCATCCTAGCTTCCAGTTCACACATAGTTAAAAAATATATATATCATACTGTTTACTTCAGGCTAGCAGCTTCCCTAGGACTGCAGATTTCACTATGCTAATGCCCGTAATTGTGCTGCAGAACTCCGGAAATCTGGAGTTGGGAAAAAAAAAAAAAAATGATCTTGGCACTAGGAAGTATTTCGTAAAGTTTATTAAAGCAACGATTGCATTATTAGAAGTGTGGTTCTCCCAACACTGATGCATGTAATTATATCGTCATTTTAAAGATATGTTCAAATATAATATATATTATGCTATTTAATTTGAGCTGTTTCTGGAGGTAAGATGGCACGAAGTGGCATCTAGGAGTTTGCAACAGCCTCTGATCCAGCCACTCCATTTGTGTCAGTTTATCCTAAAGAAATTATCAGGGATGAGCATAGCGACATAGCTAATTTGTACAACTATTCGTAGTAGCAAATTTTGGCCCTGGCCTAGCCATCTACTAAATGTGGGATTGTTTCATAGATAATGGTACAATCATAATATTACTCGGTACTTTTAATATTGCCATTAAAAGTGATGGAGTAGAATGAGAAACATTGTGAAATATATCATCCGGTGGAAAAAATAAAACAGGGCTAAAAAAAAAGAGCTGTAAAACAGCTTGCATGATTTTTTTTTTTTTTTTTTTTTTTTTTTGGTATAACAGACTGAATGCTGTACAACAAAATGTTAATTGTGGCCCTCTCTGTCTGGTATGATGATTTTTTGCTCTTCTTTTTTCTTCTCTTTGCTTATTTATATTTTACAGGGAACATGCATTGCTTTAGCAAAGGAAGAAAAGCAGGTAATTTCAGTTGGTACTAATTCTAAGGCTCCAAAAGGGAAAGCAAACCAATAGCAATCTAAAAGCATTTATTAGGGCCTTTAAAAGGCAACTATAAACAGCCCAGAGAGGCAGACAGTCCTACAGACATTTAAAGTCAGACGTTGATGCTGTAATTTTTGCTGGAACAATTCACAGAAACAAATATAGTGACATTTAATTCATCTAAGTAAAACCAGATCTCATTTAAAACAAGGGGGGGGGGTTGGGATGGAGAGGGAATCGGGTCAGATTTGGCCACTGGAGACCAATTGCAGAAATCATGAAAGCAGTTGGTAACAAATCAGGGATACATAAAGCAAAGTTAAAATTAAACAGGCATCAAATGCAATCCTCCCTCTCAGTGCCCGCTTTTCTCCCTTCCCCATTCCAAAACATATTAAACTGTTAATACCTTCATTTCTTGGCTGGCTATTCCAAAGTCTGTTTTAGGCATCTTTCTTTTATCTTAATATTTTCAATAACTTTGGAAAGAAAATGTTAAAAGTTGTGCTATTTTGCAACTTTACTACTTTAAGGCCTATGTTGTTAGATTTTAAGACCCAAGGAAATGGTCCTTTGAAATGGGTGGATTTAAGAAGGGCGGTCAGATGTTTATGATGTAGATTTACCTAAATAGATGGCCCTAGCCAGTTCTTAATAATTCATTTTCATGAACTCCAAAACCTCATTAAGGTACCTCCGCAAGCAGTAGAACATAGCAGTGTTTCTTTTCTTTCTTTTTTTTTTTTTAGATTTTATTTATTTGACAGAGAGAGACACAGCGAGAGAGGGAACACAAGCAGGGGGAGTGGGAGAGGGAGAAGCAGGCTTCCCGCAGAGCAGGGAGCCCGATGTGGGGCCCGATCCCAGGACACTGGGATCATGACCTGAGCGAAGGCAGACACTTAACGACTGAGCCACCCAGGCGCCCCCAAAGCAGTGTTTCTTAAAGTGTAGTCTACCACCAACCTGCTTGCAAAATCCTAGGGGAGAACGTTACACCTGCAGATCCTTGGACTTCACCTCAATCATTTTGATCCCCTTCCCCCTCTCCCCAGCCCCAGCTGATTCTTATATATCCTCAAGATAGAGATCTACTATCTTAGCATTTCAAGAATTGAGACACTGAGATTGAGTTCAGATATCTGCTTAATCATTAGTGAGACTAGGCACTTGTGCATAAGTGTCTTATCCTCTTTGAGCCATGATTTGCCCATCTGAAAAATGCAAATCATACAATTGCCATGAAGATTAAATGAAGTTGTGTTCCCAAATCTCCTTTCACGGTGCTGGTACTCAATACATATTTAATTTCAGTGCTTCTAGCTATGACTACAGTCCATTCAAGTATAGATCTAAATGATGAGAGAGAGAGAGAGAGAGAGAGAGAGAGAGGCTGCCATTTTCTTTAACCATAAATTATTAGATTGGTAATTTCCCAGACCTGTTTGAAAGTTCCCTTCTAGAGTCTAATTGTCTGGACATAACCTTCAGGGAGACATGGCAAATCTGCCCAGGAAAGCTACAAGTATCATTAAGAATAGGAGTCATTATGTTCTAGTCACCCACCTTGCTTTCTAAATGCCAGGTTACCAGGGGCGCCTGGGTGGCTCAGTCATTAAACACCGGGTTACCTATGACTGACCTTTAGTAGCTTCCACATAGTCTGGTTTGGGAACTGCTTTGATTGAACCTAGGTGTGCATTCCAAAACAAATGTCATCTATGGAAAACATATGTGCCATGACTTTTGACCTTCTTTAAGTTTGGTATTTATGGCATTCCAACAGAAAACCCAGTCCTGTCTCTCTGTTGGCATTTTCCCATTTTGTGCAAACTGCCTGCAAATTGACCTTTTTGGCACAGAGAATCTACTGATTGGCCTATTCAATCTGGGAATCACTGAACTCACACACATGATTTGCTAGTGGACCAGGAACTCCCTGAATAGTGTCTATAACTTCTTTACCCTTTAAATGATCGAGTTTCTACATTAAGCTGTCAAAATGAAAACTCAGGACATCTTCTTTGAGGAAGAAAAGAAAGCAACTGTTATTGGCTGTTATCTCAATTTCCATTGTCCCTTGTGGATACGGATAAATTGAGAAAAGGCCTTTAAAATGTAAGACAAAAGATCTCCCTGGGAAGATCCAGATAGGTAGCCTACTGGGGCAGTACCTTGAGCTCCCTGTTGCCTATTACAGGAGATTAGCTTTCTATTAGCCTGTGCCTTTTCAAGGGTACTTGGCAAAAAAACATTGCCATTTATCACAGATAATAGAAGATTTAAGTAGCTGATGGAAGTTAGAGTATTTGATAGACTCTTGAATTTCCATGCATTTTGTTTTTTACACTTTCTCCACCAGTTATAGTTCTGTCTCCACTACAGTGTTATAGAAGCAGAATGAATCATCCTACCCTGAGTTGGAAGGTTTGATTCTATTATCTATGAATGCCTATGCAAACAGAGGTGACCCAAATTAGTAATAGATCTCTTAAAAAGAGAAGTGATACTATTCCCAGTATATTTATCTTGATGGACACTAGGGAGTTCAGTGTGGGGCAGATGGGGACACCTATGCTAAGATATTTAAACCTTCATCATAAAAGAGACTGTTTCATTCAGCTAAACTATATTAATGCCTGTAATGAGCTAGAAAAAAATCGTGGAAACAACCTTAGTGTATTCTTCAATTCGATTAACATTCAACTGTATCTGAGGCATTGTGAGGGCTATTACTGAGCATTATGAAGACTATTACTGCCCTGGAGGAGCCTCCATTTGCCAAGTACACCACAGACATCTTGTCAACCCGCTGAAGAACAGAGGTATCTATAGTAGAATAATAAAGTGGCATTATGCTGTAAATCCAAAAGAAAGGTGGTTGGGTTTGAGACCTTCCCAGCATCTAAGGTGCAACGGTGCTTCTCCAGCATTTTGCTTTTCTGGTTAGTTCTTGATTTTCTAGGCTAATGAAGGAAGATGGTGCTATAGATAAGTCACAGGAGGAAAGCAATGAGAAATCAATTTGCATTTGGCTTGGAATAAATCATATGCTTTGGAAAGAATGCCCCATTTCTGTACTTTGCAGGCTATTAAAATGATTTTTCTGTTCCGCGAATTCAAGCTATCAGACAGGCAGGATGTAATCAAGGGGAACATTCTGGGCAGTTGAGCAAAAGGCAGTTTAGGAATTTTTATTTTTAATTTCTTGGGCTAATTCATCCAGCAGATAATCTGCCTATGGAAATTTAAGTGGTGCTTGGCTTGAACAAATAGATTTCCCACATCGAAATCTAAATTCATTCTTAGCCAAGAATGTACACAGCATAGCTATATGTAAGAAGGTTTCCAATGTGTTTTGAAAATTCAACAATTTTTAGCTACTGATTTTATTAAAAATTATTCATACAATTGTAACTGTAGCCAACATGGCCTCTCTTCATTTGAGACTGATTGGAGGACGGGATGGAAACGAATGCTTTCTCTGGTAATATAATCACCTTTTGCTTCAACTTCATAAAAATGCCACTTTGCACCCATGTCTGATAGATAACATTTATGAAAAACTCATTCAATAGATGAGTCTTGGCAGTACTGCCGAAGTTTAAAATCTTAATGGAAAGAATATGTTATGAACTAAAATAGTTTTTTCCATTCATAGAGTTTAGGAGCAGAGGAAGAAATATTGGCTTTTTAACTGAGAAATGTAAACAGCATTGGCATTTGAACTTCCAAATTTCATGTGACTTTCCAATAGAGACATAGATTGGATGCCCTCATTGAAAAAAAAAAAATTACAAGCCAATCCTCAACGGCAGATTTTCAACAACTTGTGAACAGGCCAGTGCCAGCTTCCATATCCACAAACATTTAAGAAAGGGAACATAATAGGCTGAGGGAATATTTGTCCTATTAGTCATTCATCATTGCCTAAATGGCACTAAAATCTCGTGAAAACCAAAGGCCCCACCCCTTCCTCTCCAGCACCACCAACACAGAACTTCCACTTGGTTCTTAAGTTCTTAGTCCCAGGCTTGTCTTGGCAACACAAGATCTATGCGTGTGCCAACAAACAAAACTGATCTCCACTTCCCCACCTCAGCAGTGCCCTTCATGTCCTCTATCCTGGTCATTTGAATCAAAGAGCACTCTTTGTATGGAAACAACACATTGGGATTTGTGACCTTGCCCATCTGGAGGCGTATTTCCCTAGTCCCTTTCCCCAAGGAGACTTTACAGTCAGTTCAATAGAACAGCACTAATAAAAATCTCAATGATCTAAACAATGATGGCCAGGAAGTCAAAAAACACCACCGAGGAGCTCAGTGTGGTGCAACCTCGGTTTCCAGCCAATAGGCAATTTGTGATGCTAATCAAAGTTTCTCTGTGTGCTCCCTGCTTCTACTTTTAGTGACATCTTCCCCTCAGTCCAGCTGGATCTTTTCTTTCAGAGTCTCAATGCTGTGTCACGCTCCCTTCATCCTAACAGCCATCCTGAAAAGCAAATTTTATTATATCCTTTATGCTTTGCAAATTAACAAACTAAGGCTTAGAGAGATGAAGTTGTCTACTAAAGAAGTAGGCCTCAGCCCAGGTCTCCATAACTAAATTATAAGTGGTGCATAAAGGTTAATGTCATGCTCTTGGATGTACATGGTTTTTTTTGTATATAAGGCTCGAGCCAGATCTTCTAGAATCAGGGAGATTGTGTGCTATTCCTGGAAGTCCAAACACCAGAGTTGTAGGGAAATATTTCAGCATCTGTGGTTGTTTTCAAGCTTTCCTGACATATATCTACCCACTTTACAGATAAGATCAGCCCTTGATGTGCACACCAGGATACACGAGCATAAATGACTATCAAGCAGGATAATCCCACCTCATCGAACCATTAAGAAGTGTCAGCAAGGAAAGAGGAAATTCAGAGCTGGTGTGGGGGGGGTGTTGGGGAATGCTGTCAATGAAAGCTTATTGGGCGCTGCCTTTTCATGGACAGGAATATTTCCAACTGTGAGATTACACCGCCAGTGGGTGGGCTTGTTGGCTTTGGACGCCCTTTGGAATGAAGCCAGTGTTTGAACACAAAGGGAAAAACAATCTAGTGTGGATGATGTCACAGAGCATCCTGAGGAAAGCAGCAAGGATAACGCTTCCTACTGCTTGGATCCAAAGAACACAGACTTATTTTGGTATGAATTCCTTGTGCAGCCAGTAGCTTGACTCTTATGGAGGGATCAGTCCTAATCATAAAGACTCAGCACTGGAGAGGAGGGTATGTGTCTGTCAGTCTGGTTCCTGATCTATGAGTTAGAAAATCAACACCCCCACCTCCCCTCCACACATGCTCAAGATTGTTTATGAATCCCTCTAAGTAGGCAAAGGCCATTTCCACTGGGGAAGACAGAACCTGGGCTTGCTCTCCTCGAGGACACTTGGAAATCTGCCTTCTCATATGATTATGGTGATTATTAGATATGGGGAGGCGGGTGTAGGGACGAGGGACCCAAAACAGAAGGGGCTTTTTGTCAGTGGCAGCCCAGCAACATTAAAATAAAGAGACATTCATGCCATAACCAATGACTGAGGAGAGTCTATTTGTCAGGTCAAGTCAGTGATGAAAGAATATCTATGCATTGTAAATATTTTTAAATTGTCTGTGTATTTTGATATCTTGACGTCCTAAAAAAGGAAAACAAAACAAAACAACACAACATTCTGTGGGAAGAGACTGCCCCTCCTAGGGCTAGGAAATTCTTAGAGATAACAAAGGACCCTGGCTGGAACATGCTTCTGATTATAATAACTGATGCAGAGCCCTATCTCATCCATCTGGCCCATACACTCAAGGAGGCAATATTCTTCTGCCTTAGTCATCCTAGGGCCAGGTATCAAGGAGCTAAGGACCACTCCCACAGCCCAAAGCCCACCAAAATTATTTAAACTAGCCAATACTAAACTAGGCATCCTGTCCTGCCTTACCTTCTCCACACAAATCCCTATAAAGGTCATGGCTTCGACCATCCCCTCACTCCTGTCTTCTGTCTTCCGACCACCCTGGGGTCTTTCCCTTGTGGCCCTATGCTGAGTGCTGAGCTTCCTGTCTTGAGGGCCTGTGAGTATAATAAACTGTGTTTTCCTGAGCCTCGACGCTGTGCGCTCTTGGGACCCGACCTGACCATCTCATAAAAGAATGCAAAACCACCTAAGGTTGGGATGGGAAAAAACACAATTCCATCTTCATGGCAAAAGAAACTCCACAAGAGTAAAGAACGTATTGCCCATTACAGGCCAGAATTTTTAGGTGGAAGTAGCGCCTTCCACTCCGGAGAGGTATCTTGTAACACTGTAGGTGAACGACAGCATGTTCTGAGTCTTCTAGGCTTGACCTAGAAGCTGACCAAGCAGCTGGTGATAGAGGACCACTGTCAAAACTTCTTGCTCTCAGGATGGGGGCCTGGGAAGCTTTGGAAAGGATCACCCCAAATGGCTGTGAGCACTTACTTAGGGAGAAGATAGCAATGTCTTTCTAAGTATCAAATCAGATATATGTGGATATAGGTAATACAATGGCCAGAGTCTTAAGGTCAAAGCTAAGGACTTAGGATTGCTGGAGTGGGGCATTAGCTGTGCTTGGAGGCAGGCCCAGCTACGCAATTGCTGAAGAACACAACTTCAGCTGAGCTGCAGGAGGAGAATAAAGAGAGAAAAGAATTACAGTTTATCAGCTTAACAGCCACCCAGGGAGAGGCCAAGGGACAACAAAGAAGGGAACACACAGAGGTGGGGAATTTAAGAGAAGTGAGAAGAGGCAGCAAGTTCGGACTTGGGCAGGCAAGCATTCACATTAAAGAGGGATAGCCCAAAGTCACAGGGCTCTCGGTGTGGAGCTGGGGTTTAGGATCTGGGCTCCCGACAGAGAAAGCGTAAGGGTCAGGTACAATCCTCAGCCTGAAAAGAAACCCGTCTTAAGTGCCAGGCACTGTATGTCCATGTATCTGTTTAATTTTTCTCCAAATTCTGGCAACCAGTTGTCAGCATTATCCCCATGTTAAGGATGCAGAATTGAAGCTGAACTAGTTTGGTAGATCTATCCAGGGTCACACAGAGAGTAAATATTGGGGCGGGGGGAGACTACAAGAGATTCATACCATTCCACAACTTAAGTTTGAAACCTTAAGAAGAGGAGCTATTAGAAACAGAACCAGGATGAAAGGGGGTATCTGGACCTGATTTCAGGGGGGAAAAAGTCACTATGACTGGGCACAGGGTCAGAGTAGAGCTAACTGCAAGAGATACAGGCTAAGTCCCGTAAGGTGTGTTTTAGAACCCCTTAGGTGCTCTATGGATTGACCCATCTCAAAACCGGGAGCAGAAGTGCACGTGTGTAGGGTCAATGCCCTTAGTTCTAGGGATCGGAATAATTCACAGCAGGGAAATGTAGGCAAATGATTTCCCTCAAAGCTGATCAGTCTCAAGCCCAGAAGTGAGCACTTAGGAAAGCTTAAATGAGCTTAAAAACACATCTTCCCAGAAAATCAAGGCAAAAATTCAACAAAAATAGTTTTTCATCCACACAGAATTTCCAGTGAAAGTCATAAAAGTTTGTTCCATTGGAGACAATTCATATCTGAAGTGTAATGTTCAACTCTGGGTATCTTGCTTTTTAAGAGAAGTCACTATCATGGTCCGAAGTGGAACATAGGAAGAAGTGAAGAAGAAGAAAACATCGAAGAAAATATAGTCTCATGTGTTCAAAACCTTTGCTGAGTACCAACTATATCCCTTGTACTGTGAACTGGTTGTACTGAGATCATCACATGACTCTGCCCCAAGGAGTTCATCGGCTTGAATGCAGAGATGGGACATTTCTATCCATCAAGAGAGAAAGGCGTTGGCTGTGTGATGTTACAGAGGGTGGGGCAAGGGTCTGGGTGTGGGCTTACAGGGAAGCAGATTTAATATCTGCATCAAGACTATTTTATTGTTAGTATCTCTAACAACTGAGTGAAGATTAGGACTCTCTACTCAGAATTTGGGTGATCAGCTTGAAGAATATATAGATGTTTCCTGAATTTGATAGGAGGTTTCAACTATGTAACTCTGAAAGTCTCTTTTGTTCACAAAGATTTAAGGATTTTGTGTTATGTTTCATTAATTAGTAAATAGCATCTACTCCAAATCTATGAGATGAATAGTGGTAAAAGACTGTCCAAGAGGATTAAACATAAAGTGTCAGAAAGACCTCATTGTCTCCTTAAAGTAAAAACACTTGAGTCTTCTAATTTGTTTTAAATCTTATCAGTCATATTTCATAACAATAGGAAAGATCATACTGACCCATGTTTTTTGTTCATTGCACTGACTTTATTTTAGCTGATCTGTTTTCTTTTCACTTTGTATTTCTGTGCATGCCCTAAACTAAAAACAAACAAAACCAAAAAACACCAAACAAACAAAAAACCCTCTGCCTGGATCATGAATTTTTCTTAGAAAAAAAAAATTAGAGAAAACCCAGGATAATGGTTGACAGGGAAGTTTCCAAGGGCAGGAAATGCTTCTGGATCAGTTCAATCTTGTGTTCCAGGATGCCCCTGAGTCCCACTGTGAGGTTGGGCAGACCATCTCTTTTTTTTTTTTAAAGATTTTATTTATTTATTTGACAGAGAGAGAGGGAACACAAGCAGGGGAGTGGGAGAGTGAGAAGCAGGCTTCCCGCGGAGCAGGGAGCCCGATGCGGGGCTCGATCCCAGGACCCTGAGATCACGACCGGAGCCGAAGGCAGTTGCTTAAGCGACTGAGCCACCCAGGCGCCCCGGGCAGACCATCTCTTATAGGTGAACCAAATTCAGGTTCTGATGGTCTGGTCTTAGAAGGGCCTATCACAATCTATCATTCCAGAGATATTATTTATATAATGGAAACAAAAGAGTGCCTTTGCCTTCATCCTTTAGATTTGATTTTTGGAGTCAGACTGATTTCTCTTTACATCTCATCTCCACCATGTACCTAGCTGAATTCAGAGTAGTTATTTTACCTCTTTGATCCCCATCCCTTCAAAAAGGGTAATTCAGAGAACTAAATCAGAGAGCATTGTCAACGAGTAGGTGTCCCGTAAATGTCAGTAGTTTTCACCCGAAGCTTAGCACTCGGACAAACTAGGAACTTTGCCCCCACTGATTTGAAGCTGCTACTGTGACCATGCGAGAGACAGCTGTTCTGATTTTAAGAGATCAAAATGTGAAATGACTGATTCGCCTTCATTAAACTAGGTCTACACCAAAGAACACCCCTCATTCTCTCGTTGGCTTCCATTACCCGCCATGCTGGCACAACGTATCTTCCCTGACCTCCCCTGCCATCGCTGGCCTGCAGAGACTGGGCTCATCAAAGAGGTGAGGCCCAGGGCTGGAATGCGGATGTCTGAATGTTCAATACTACTGGTCAGAAAGCCAAGTCAGAAGCAGGTGGAGGCTGGTGTAAATTGCCAGGACTACTGCCTTGGACAATGCAACAGTAGTCTACCTTCCTCATGATGAAATTGCAATTGGCTGGCCTTTTCTCAAGCCTGAGAACCAGAGGGTACGTTCCTTGGAGTTAAGTCATTTGAGATATTACTCCGAGCTTAGCTATTAACCCACTATCACGTCTACATCAGTTTCCCTCCTAACGTGGAGCCATTAACCATTGTCTCCACGTAGTTTGTGCTCACTTGGTGCCAGATGCCCTATCGAACGAGATTCAGTGATATCTAAGAGACAGGCATTATTAAAGGCGTCCGAACAAAAGGCAGAGAGAAGCTAAGTAACTTGGGAAGGTCACACTTCTGATAAGCAGCCAATTTGGGCTCTACCTGCAGGATTATGGGCTTTCAGAACCCCTGGGGATATTATCCCCAGCTTCTTCTAAATTCTCAGCATTATGTCAAGGCTCATAAAAATAAAAGAAAGAGCACAGGAAGGGGCTTTTAAAAAAAAGAGCCTCAGGAGTTTCATCCATAAGACATATTTATGTTTGAAGCCGTGGCCATGCATCTCTGCAGTCTTGGAATTTCCAGGTAGACGAGCTGCATTATCTCAGCCTCTGCTCCTTCCACCGGCCAAGTGGGAAGCCGAAGGCATGGAATGGAACAGATGCTATTTGCTCCATAGCAACAGTTCAGATTGCAAATCGAAAGACAACAAGGAGTCGAAGAAAGCCTTTAAAAAAGTTAGAAAGCCCAGTGCTTTTCTACCTCACCAGACTTCACTGCCCGAGAAGCTTATTATTTACTGGAGTTAACTTCTAGCTGCTTTTTTTCTAGCAAGACTTTCCAGTATTTCCATCTCTATTTTTAGTTGTAAGGACGCAATGAATTACAAATCAAAGACAGCGTGTTTTAACACACCCTTTCAGATTCTCGATGCCACTCTGTTGTCGCTTTGGAATAGTTGGAAGAGTGACAGAGACCTACAAAAAAGAGGGTCTTACGAATGATTGTTTCCACAGGAGATAAAAAAGACTCATCCTTTTCCATGTTGCCCCACGTCAATAAGTAATGTTCAGCTGGCTAAGGCATCATGCTTTTAGTCTCTCTCTCCGAATGTTACTTCCCTTAACTGATCTATAAATGGCACTCACATTCTTGATCTGTTCGGTTCAGCACTCCCCAGAGATTATATGAGAGAAAGAAAGACTATTCCCAGCCATAGACGGTACCGCATTAAAGAGCCAAAGGAAGCACCCTCAAGGTGCCTCTTAGCAGGCGTACACGCAAGCAAGAAGGAGATCAAGATCAGGCAAGCAATTAGTTGAGGCTTGGATCACTGCGTAACCCACTACATAGTCTTACCTTAGTTACAGATAAGGAAGTTCAGGCTAAAACCCCGTGTCCTTTTCATCTCCTCAGAGCGCCGCAACTACACGTCTCAGGCTCCTTTCTTCTTTACGCCTTCCTGCTCTCTCTGAAGCGTCAGCACCTTCCGCCATGGAGATGAGAAACCCCACAGGAGAATCTCGTCCTTCTTTGCCTTTCCGGACACATTCATCACACACAAAGGCCAGTGCGTTCTCAGCTTCACTCTAGTGAATCAACACTTTCTTTAACTGGTTCCCATGCCTACACATAGTAGACAGTCTTGCCAATGGTGGCTTACAGAAAACAAGCATCTAGAAGAAATAGCCTTCCTCCCCGCCCATCGACATCTTTGTCTTGTGATCAGACCTTTGTGAGCTTATTCAACAACTAGGATCTCCCCAAATCGCCAAAAGGCCACAAATGGCCCCTAAACTTTTTACTGTTCCAGAAGGCTGGATTTTCTCTTGCTAACACCTCCAGGACTCGTACAACTTCTTCCAAGTGTGTTCTTAGGCGTCGGTGCTCTATTGTTGCTGTAAAGATTTTTCCGTGCAAACACACACCCTGTCTATGTAATCCTATACCTAAGGCAAACAGCATCTTGCCCAACATCATTTCATTCGTGTTCCAAGAAAATGTGTGCCCCTAGATGACCACTGACAACCTCAGTAGTGGTTCCGAAGACAAAGCTTAAATCTTTTTCTGAGAAACCGGTTTTGTTTTCTGGCTTGTTGTCTTGCTTCTTCTAAGTCTGGGACCAGGGAGGGAATGCATTTCTTACTCAATGTCCATCTTCACCTATTGAGAAGTCTTATAATTTGGAACGAACTGGTCATGAAAATGTGGACATTTATCAGAAATTGAGGGAATGCTGGTGCCATTTATTGAGATGATGGAAGTAGGAGAGAAGGGATTTTGAAGTTGAGATATTCTTGTGGTAACTGGATATCCACTCTGACAACCAAATGAAAATGTCAGGTAGACAATATATTATCCTGGAATTGAGGGGAGAGGTCCAGAAGTAGAAGTTATCAGTACACATATAGTATGTATTCATTCATAAAATCATGGACATGGGTGAGACCAGAGAGTCAGTGAAAATAGTTAGAAAAGAAAGGGATTCCAGTGATCAAGCTCTGGGGCAACCCAAGCTGAGGTTGGGAAGATGAGGAAGATCCTACAAAGGGGACCAAGAAAGTGAACTGTTTGAAGTAGAAAGAAAACCTTGAGTTGTGGGATTAAGTGAAGGAAGTATAATAAGAAAAAGGGAATTATCTGTGTCACAGATTAATGATGGGTCAGGATGAGAACTAAGAATTGATCTTTGGTTGGGGCAGTGTGATGTCACTGGTGACTGATGAAAGATGTCTAAATAGTGTCCTGGAGTCAGATGGTTGATGAGACCAGGAACAGGTGGGAACAGGGTAGGAGGGACTGCAGATCGTACGTATCCCATTTGTAGGGAGCTCTCTGTCAAATGGAGTAGAAAAGTGCTTGATGGATGGAAAGGGATATACAGAACAGCAAGGATTTATTTTTCAGGGAGAGAGTTTTTGCTTTCTTTTATTTTAATATGGGAGATATTATAATTTGTCGCCTAAGATGTTGCCAACTTATTAATTTTTAAATAAAGTAAATGTCCTACAATTAGTCCTGTGTGTCCTTTCCATTACAAATAAGTATTTTGGGGAGACTTGAGGAAGGTGTCCTGTTTGATCTCATGGTTTCATTACAAAATCATAGGGAGAGAATGCAATACTATTATTAGATCAACAACTAGGTCTGCTCTGTGCATGATATAATATTAACCACCAGTTTCAACTAACTGGGTGAAAAGTGAATAATCACCTGTGTTCTTTCAATATTTTTCTCTCCTATGTTTTCCTACATTATGTAAAATACTTCACTTAATTTCTTAAATAAAACTGTTTTTATAATTGTGTAAAATGATATAAATAAACTATAGGAAATATAAAACCCACATTAATAACCTTTCAGTAAACATTAATCAAAATAATCCTAACATTGATCTACAACTTAATCATAGCTTCATCCTCGACTATTTGTTCACCTAGAACATTACTTGGTATATAGTTTATGCTTAAAACTTCTTTCTTAAAAAAATTAATACAGGGCACCTGGGTGGCTCAGTTGGTTAAGTGTCTGCCTTTGGTTTGGGTCATGATCCCAGAGTCCTGGAATGGAGCCCTGCATTGGGCCCCCTGCTCAGCGGGAAGCCTGCTTCTCCCTCTCCCTCTGACTGCCATTCCCCCTGCTTGTGCTTTCTATCTGTGTGTGTCAAATAAATAAATAAAGTCTTAAAAAAATTAAAGCATTCTTCTAAGATGTGGTATACATACACTATGGAATATTACTCAGCCATAAAAAAGAATGAAGTCTTGCCTTTTGCAATGACATGGATGGAGCTAGAGAGTATAATGCTAAGTGAAATAAGTCAGTCACAGAAAGAGAAATCCCATATGATTTCACTCATATGAATTTTTTTTAAAGATTTTATTTATTTATTTGAGAGAGAGAGAATGAGAGACAGAGAGCACGAGAGGGAAGAGGGCAGAGGGAGAAGCAGACCCCCCCCCCGCTCAGCAGGGAGCCAGATGCAGAACTCGATCCCGGGACTCCAGGATCATGACCTGAGCCGAAGGCAGTCGCTTAACCAACTGAGCCACTCAGGCGCCCTCACTCATATGAATTTAAGAAAACAAACGAACAAGGTGGTAAAAAAAAGAGAGAGGCAAACCAAGAAACAGACTCTTAACTATAGAAAACAGACTAATAGTTACCAGAGGGGAGGTGGGTGGGGAGATCGGGGAAATAGGTGAAGGGAATGAAGGAGGGCACTTGCTGGGATGAGCACCAGGTGTTCTATGCACGTGTTGAATCACTATATTGTCCACCTGAAGCTAATATTAGACTGTATGTTAACTAACTGGAATTTAAATAAAAACTTTAAAAAATGAATGGAATTCATTGCTATTATAACCATTTTCTGTAAGAGTCACATTTGTTTTAAGACTAAATTATGAATCTGTGTCCTTTATAAACCATTCAGCCTTCTGAGAAGAGAGAATAAAATATAAGACATATAAATTGAGTCTACTTGATCTGACAGACTGATATATTAATAATGATCAATTTAATTTTATATGCATATAGTTTTATATAGCTTTTATAGTACCACTGAGGAGGTGCATAAAATGTCCTCAACAGAATCATTTTATTTTATTTTTTTAAGATTTTATTTATTTATTTGACAGAGAGAGAGAGAGCACAAGCAGGGGAAGTGGCAAGCAGAGGGAGAGGGAGAAGCAGACTCCCCGAGAGCAGGGGGAGCCTGATGCGGGACTCAATCCCAGGATCCTGGGATTATGACCTGAGCCGAAGGCAGTCGCTTAACCAACTGAGCCACCCAGGCGCCCAACGGTATCATTTTAAATGTGCAGAATACCCTAGACCTGGGTTTTCAGCCTTGACATTTGAGCCAGGTAATTCTTTATTGTGGGAGGATGTTCCGTGTTTATAAGGTGTTTAGCAACATCCCTCAACTTTGTGCATTAGATGCCTATATGACTCCAACCCCCGCTGTGACAGTCTAGACATTGTCAGATGTCCCTTGGGGGGAAAAAATCACCTCCCAGTTGAGAATCAAAGAACTGAGTAGATGAGATTTGCTCTTAGTTAATGGAATCTATAGCAGAATAACAGACTCAAAAAACATGGGAATGTAATTTCTTTCACAAAATATAATAAATGTGAATTCCTTAAGGAGAAGGTACATATGTAAAATGTATATAAAAGAATGCAGTGTTTTTAACATCGACTTTTAACCTCGCAAACCTTGTGAATATGTTTGTAAGAAGAAAGGTAGGCTTCAGGAGAATGGGCAAGGATAAAACACATTTCCATGGAAGGATTAGTGCTAACACTGGTTTTCAGAGAATCATATTAAGATTGGCTCAATTTCTTATCATCACAATAAGAGGCAACATACTGATTAAGAGCTGAGATTTGTAACACTCTGTTGATTAGAAGCTGTCTCTAGCTATTTATTAGGCACTCTGTGCCTCAGTGCTCTCATCTCTAACAGATAATAAAAGTATCTCTCATGTAGCTCTCAGCAGGTGTAAATTAATGAATATGTTTGAGGCACTTAAAAAATATCAGGCAATAACATTTGCCATCTCTGTGCTGTTATGTAACAGTCCCATTAGGAGACTATGAAGAGAGATTCATGTGAGTTGGTGGATGAGACTACAGGTTTCTGGTTGTCAAGAATTCAAACAAAATATGGAAAGCATTGGAGGAACCCGCATAGCAGAAGGGATGGGCAGAATCATTTGAGGTAAGCTTCGATGTGTGCAAATGAGAGGCTTTGGTCTAGGAGGAAACCCCTACAAACGATTCTTATGATAATCCACGTGATAATCTAACTGACTAATTCAGGAAAGTCATCATCTGAGATAGGGAAAAAATAGTCTGACTTTTACGTGGTACAGTATAGTAAGGACAATATAGCAGGTAAGGGAGAGAATTGTTTATTTTAACTTGGTTTTCCATATCCAGTGGACAATTTTATGTTGTTTCCTGTTGAATGCCTTCAGATAGACCCAAACAACCTTCATAGGTGCCATTTTTGCTGGCCTAAGGGCTTCCTCTTATTCTAACCCTGGCTACCATAGGGTACAGAGAAAGTGCTTGAAGTCCTTGTTACTCACCAGTATGTTCCCCTCCCGCTACTTATGACAGTCTCTCCCGCTACCTCTGATACTAAAATTATTTGAAACTCATTGACTTATTTTTTTCTCTTTGGCTAAACTGTGCTAAAGTAGAGTATCCTAGTAGAGTTTTGGAATCAGAAATAAATCCACGTGAGCTGGTGAGCATGTATTTCCTCTCAAATTAGTGATAGTTAATTTTCCAACTGGACATGAGGTTTAATAAGGTTTCTGTTTGGGGTCATTTTTTTTTTCCTGAATTTGGAGGAATTATTTTCCCAGCTGGTTGTTGTACCAATTACAAAACACACATGTTACCAAGGAAAGACACCCCCACCCCGAGAATTGCCTGAGTCAAATACTGTCAGTAGAGGATTCGACTCAAAATATGAATCCTCAAGAGGGCATTAACACATCAAGAGATCATTTTTTGAGTCTTTCTACCAGATCCCCTAGAGTTGGCCCTCTGTCTCTGAGCATTGTCATTGACAAGGACCCCACTGAGCCCTCAGGTGTTCTGTTCCTGTTTTAGGATGAGTCAATGCTACCAATGAGGAAGTCCTTTCTTAAACTCAGATAAAAATGTCTCCCCTTAGCTTTCACAAGGCTTTCCTGTCCTCATGCTCTGCGTCTGAAAAACAAGTCTTGTACCACTTCCAACAGCAAGTTCTTCAGACAATGTCAGATAAGAATCTTCTAGTTGCTTCTTTCTAACTCAGTCTTCACTTCTTCCAGTGAAATATCTCCAAAGCCTCCAACTATTCCTGATCTGCACAGTGTGTATTTAATTTGTCACTTTTGAAAGCATAAAGGATAGGGACAAATGCTAAAACGAGTCACTAAGACAACAGGTGTCAATCGGGACTGCTGAGGTATTTGATCAACTTATTTATAAGCAACGATGTGCTGGCAAATTTTAATAGGGCTCTCTGAGGAAAACAAAGGACTGCCTGGCAGACTTTACCAATTTCTGTAGTATAAATGCTCTAACCATGGCTGATTTCAAGTGACCAATGTGATGTCTCAAAAGGTGAGGTTGGTAAGAGGTTGCTGGCCCTCCTGGGCTGGTAGGAGCTGCTCACACAGAGCACTGTATCATAAGGCAGGCTTTCATATCTGCTCAGTGTACTGGTTGTTCTCCTCTGAAGGTCTCTTTTAACATGTGATATATTTTTAATTCATAATTACTGAGGTGTTGTTTGACCAGCCCAGAATCAGTCCAGATTCCACTCAAAACTCAACTTCAAAGGTCTAATTCCATCGAAATTCAACATCAAAGTGTCTATGAATGGGGACGTATACCATGTCCCAGAGAAACCCTCTAGCTTCTAATATTTGGGTCAGAAAAGAAAAATTGGTATCTCCACTGGAAATAAAGTCCTGGAAATAAAATCAACTGCAAAATTGATATATTAAGGTACATTCTCATTAAATTATACACACCACTAAGCAATTATTATATACTACTAAGCTTAATTATATGTACCACTAAGATGTGTATGTGTGGTTTTTTAATGGAATGGAAAAGAAACTGGATTAAAAACTGCTGGCTTGTTAAGAGGGATACTGCAAAACATGATTTAAAGTTTTAAATGTTTCCATATAATTCAGTAAGCATGTATCGAGTCCTTATCGTGCATTAAGGAAACTATAAATATTCAACTTAAAATTCCACAATGAGGGGCGCCTGGGTGGCTCAGTCGGTTAAGCGTCTGACTCTCAGGTCATGCTCTCAGGGCCGTGGGATTCGAGCCCGGCACTGGGCTCTGTGCTGGGCCTGGAGCCTCCTTAACATTCTCTCTCTCCCTTTGCCACTCCCCCACCTCTAAAAAACAACAACAAAACAAAAAAACACCTCCACAATGAATAAATTTGTTTTCTTGTTTAGCCTTTTTCAGTCTTGGATAGGCTCCTACTTTCTTAAAAGCCATGGATATGTTTGTTTTTGTTCTAGTGAATCCACTTTGCAGTAGTTACTCGTGAGTCACATTTCCCCATGGTGTAATTTACACCTTTACTCTATTCATACTGAATGCAACTGGTTGAGACAAATTATGTTAGCACTGAATACGCATTAGCAGGAAAAATAAAAATGCTTATTTGGCTTAATCATGGGATCAAGGATGGCGAGAAGTATGAGAAAGATGGAGCTGGGGTGGTAAGCAGTACCAGTTAAGTCAGGTTAAAGAATGTTGCTTATTCTAAGGAAGAATTAAAGCGTTTTGATCAAGGGAGTAAGCCAATCTGATTAGCATTTCTTTTTTTTTTTTTTTTAAGATTTTATTTATTTGCGAGAGAGAGAGAATTAGAGACAGAGAGCATGAGAGGGAGGAGGGTCAGAGTGAGAAGCAGACTCCCTGCTGAGCAGGGAGCCTGATGTGGGACTCGATCCCAGGACTCCAGGATCATGACCTGAGCCGAAGGCAGTCGCTTAACCAACTGAGCCACCCAGGCGCCCCTGATTAGCATTTCAGAGAAGATATTCTGGCAGTGGTGGTGGGAATGGATTGGCCAGACATCTGATAGGGAAGGCAGTAAGAAAGATATTGCATAACCCAGAGGAATAAAGCAAAGGGAACAGATCGGAGAGATCCTTGGGAGTCTGAACCTACAACAATCAGAAATCCATAGGGGAGGGAGGGAAGGAAAGGAGGAGCTGCATAGTGGAGGGATAGGGAACAGTCAGGGATGAGTCCAAGGAAAGAATGCATGCATCTGGGATCAAGCCTATAGGCTGGGTGGCAACAGGTTTCTGATTTCATTCCCTGGTTAAATAAAGGAAGAGTGGGGCAAGGAGACAGAATTAGAAATTTAAAGAGAATCGAAAACATTTGAAATAGCCATTGTAGGGAAGTTAAAAATATGTGATGTGGGGCTGCACCAAGGGCCCCTTACTTAGCGACATCTGATCAAGAACCTACTGCATACATGTATTGTGAAAAAGCATTCCTGATTCTCCCCATAGGTCATCCCACTTCCCTCTGATGACCTGTTCCTCTAATTTCTAATGAAACCCATCATACATAACAAACGCTTCATGATTGAAGAATTTTAACAGGGTAACTCATTCCATTCTTTGTTTCCAGATTGACTACTAAGTGGCTTCTGTGACAAAAACAGTAAAATCCCCACAAGTATTTGCTCTGAAAACATTTGCTGGAGACCTCCCACACCTCCACCGCAAACAAACCCTGGAACATCAGCGAGGAGACAGGAGCACAGAGGCAATGCAATCCACACTGTCCCTGTGAGGAACTCTGAAATTTAGTCAAGGACCAAACCCCAGTGAGGTCATGTCTCGTTTGGGATTAAATGGCTAACTCTGATTCTATGATCATGTTAAGAAAAATGCACATAAAATGCCCAAGAATTTTTCCTTTGTTTGATTCAGAAGTTAAACATGCCCATGTCATGCCTGCAAAATGAATATTTCACCATGTCAGAAGCTTTCTTTGATTGTAATAGTCTGTAGAAGAGAAGAGAGGACGCGCTACCTTCTTCTACAAGCTGTGCCGCGTGCCTTCTGGCACCTCCGGAGTTAACAGATTTTGAACGTGGTTTTGTCTACACTCTAAGAAGCAAAGTTCATATCCAAAAATCTTAACCAACTTACTAGCTGTAACCTGCTCAACCAGTAGAAGCCATTGAGAAGGCAAAAGTGAAAACATCCTTGATTGCCTCATGCCCAGTCAGTCCAGCTCCGAGAGTTTGGTTTTTAATACAGCGGAAGGTGTACATCAGCGGAATTGGGAAGACAAATGCCTTCATTCTCCATATGAGGTAATGTACAATTGTCTTGTAACAGTGCTTATCTGATACCTAAGACAATCGGAAAATTGAGCAAGTTGCCAGCAATTTCCAAATCTTTGAAATATTCTGTGTTGCGGCCCCTGGGTGGCTCAGTCAATTAAGCATCCAAATCTTGATTTCAGCTTAGGTCATGATCTCAGGGTCCTGGGATCGAGCCCCACATCAGGCTTCCTGCTCTGGGGGGAGTCTGATGGTCTTCCTCTCCCTCTGCCCCTCCCCCACCTCTCACTCACACTCTTTCTCTCAAATAAATCAATAAATCTTAAAAAAAAAAGAAATGTTCTATGTTGTCACATAAGATATAAAGAAGATTGTTCATTGGAAATATGAACATCTATTTTGATACAATAATAATGGCTATCACTTATTAAATACGTATTACATATTGGGATTTTGGTAACTGTTTTATGGAAATTCTGTTTTAATTCTTTTTTTTTTTAAAGATTTTATTTATTTATTTGAGAGAGAGAGAATGAGAGACAGAGAGCATGAGAGGGAGGAGGGTCAGAGGGAGAAGCAGACTCCCCGCCGAGCAGGGAGCCCGATGCGGGACTCGATCCTGGGACTCCAGGATCATGACCTGAGCCGAAGGCAGTCGCCCAACCAACTGAGCCACCCAGGCGCCCTCTGTTTTAATTCTTAAGCAACCCATATGGTTAGGTGCTAAAATCATTAGCAATGCTTAAATAAGCCAACTGAGACTTAAGTATGTTAAAAGACTCTCCTCCAAGTCACATGAGGAATGAAATTTATTGGCAGGATTAGAAATGAAATCCTGTAATATTAAAAGCCACATGCTTCTCAGCTAATCAAGGCAAAATCGACCTTCTTAAAGACAGAGAGCCAATTTGAACCACAGGAAGTGTCCATTACACCAGACTAGTTCCACAGAGAAAACAAGCACACGAGCCAGACTGCATGCAAGAGACTCACAAGCAGAGAGACTTTTGCTGTAATGACTTAGAAGTAAGACTGAGAAATACAGATGCCAAATCATCACAGATCTGAGCTAGGCTGAAGGAATCTTGACCCAAATGTGAACCAATTCTAATAATTTTTCTGGCTTTTGGATTATTGGCACTATACTTAATATCCAATGGTCCTAAATGATTTTCTGAATTGGGGATAGCTCATCTTGCCATTTAGAGGTTTCTATATAGAGATTATAATAAATATTATAGAAATAAACAAAGACTACCCAAATTAGAATCAAGCAGGGGGTACCATTCACAGTCTGCTATAGCAAGGGAGTCAGTCATGATTGATTACTTGTGTTTGGCAGAGACTCAAAGAAAGGCAAAGGATCAGGGAAGCTTTATAGTGAAAACGGGAAAGCTAAAGATATGATCAGAGGCTACTGACGTGGGAAGGTAGAATCAGGTTAACTAGAAGCAGGACAGTCTCTGTGATTGGTTTGGGAAGGATATTTTGTTTTCTCCGGTTTGGTTCTAAGTTAGAAGCAGGGGGAAAGAGTGGGATGTTGGAAGTCAGTGACAAAGTCTAGACCATTTGGGGCTCATTGCTCCAAAAATTGTCTTTTGTCACTTGGCTATTTGTTATAAAGGCTATGGGTCAAGCTTTTACTGTCATCATGGTCTTGGCCATTATCCATTTGTATATCCAGCCTCCCCAAACAAGCACCACAATATGGTGGTAAATGAAATGTGGGACAGCTACTTTAACAAAAATATCCTTCTTGAAACTATAGCCTCCATATAATACCTGTAAATTGGATCATTTGTGATTAAAACTCCCAAAATAAAGTATTCATACTCCTCCATTATAGGACTCAAAAAAATGCATTTAATCACTCTTTTTTTTTTTTTAGGACAGCTTGGCTTTCTTAGAAATCTAATCATCTACTAGCTAAATATTAAAGCTGGACTGATTTAATTATAATTGAATCTCCCCAATCTCAGTGAAAAAAATTGTAACAAATACCCAATGATAATGGTTTTTCTGTGGAGAAATTGCATGACCTTGCAGTATAAGATCTTGAGAACAATAGCTCCTATCATCTCTCAGGACTGGTAAACTCTAGCATGTTGGATGCATAACATATGTTCTCAGACACATGGCATTTTACCCACTTTGTGTTTACTTTAAAGTGTGACTCTATTTTAACAGTCCAAAATTATTTTAAACCTTGGTGGTCGAGGGGGGAGTGTATAATAAATTTCAGCCTTGTGGAATCTACCAAACCAAATTTGTTTTGCCACAAAAAGGAAGGTAGACGTATTTTACCATTTTCCCCACCTTTTCTTCTGGCTCTATTTCTGTGGCTTCTTACATCATTGGCTAATAAAGTGCACTGGATGGATGTGGTGATTTGAATATTTTGCCAGCCCAATCTTTTAATCTAGATGGTGTCTGTGTATACAGTACACACTTCTTCTAATTGTCGGCACCTCTCTCAAAGTCACAAATGCCAGCACTCACCAATCAACAGGATTTTCAGCTTGCTGATGCTTTCTATCACAGAACGATTTATTTGATATTATCACCCCCCCACCCTCCACTGTTTGAAAATATTGCAAATTGCTACCCTGAAAATAAGGACCAAAAGACAGGCTTAGCCAAAAGAGCTGAGCTATTCCATGCAGACTCTACTTGAAGGTTACTTTTATTTTCACTTTGATTTTCCAAAGCCTGAAGTAAATGCAAATGTTACTATTGTTGTTTCTCTTTAGGCTAGGAAATCTGGAAAATATAGAGGAAGCTTCAGAACGCACGGCCGTCTGGGGTGCAAGAGAAGCGATGGAAGAAAATCTGAGTCCTGAGTTTTTGCGTCAACACCCTAATCGCTATTTTCTCCATGTTTACTGGCTATTTCTGAGAATACTTCATGTCTTTCACCTTTCCTCAATCCACAGTTGACTGTTCCTTTTATTTCCCCTTTTTATTTGGCTTTTCCTTTCCTCTCTGTGAAATACCTTCTTCCATTTTGTTCATTATCAGCATTAGGACTGCCTGCTTACTGACGACGAAAAGAAAAAATCAAATTCTGATAGTTGTCACAAATTACAAAAGAACAGTCGGGCTGTGCCTCTTCAAAAGGTGAAAGATCCAAAACAGTAAGTAGAAAAATAAATGCTTCCATCTAATATTATCTAACCATTTTATAATGGCCGACGTAAACAAAAGGCACAATAACAGAAAGAATGGCAAGAAAAGGAAAGGAAGGTTATCCGTCATTTCGGTGTGTTCTGTGTGTTTCTGAGGAAAGTGTGGAGTCTCTCGTTTTTCTGCCATCACTGTCTGTTATGGGTTGGACTGTGTCCTCCCAAAAAGACATTTTGGAATCGTCACCTCTGGTACCTGTGACTGTGACCTTATTTGGAAATAGGGTGTTTGCAGATGTAATCAGTCACGGGCCCCAAATGCCAAGTGTAGGCCCTTGTCCGATATGACTGGTGTCCTTCTAAGAAGAAGGAACGTCCACCCAGAGGGAAGAATAACATGTGAAGACAGAGGTGGAGGTTGGAGTGGTTTTGCCACAAGCAAGGAGCCTCAGGCTACCAGAAGATGAAGAGGCAAAGAAGGATCCTCCCCTAGAGGCTGTGGTGGGAGGGTAACCTTGATTTCAGACTTTAGGCTTCCCAAACTGTGAGAGAATAAATTTTTGTTTTAAACCACCCAGTTACAGCAGCCTGAGGAAACTAATACAACACCCATACTTGCATTTGAAAGGTTATTTTACACCTTCTAGAATTTTCTCCCATCTGTTCCTTTGTCTCTGAGGGATCTTCTACTACCTTTGCATCGATGGACTAGTAAGTAGTTCAATTATTTCCAACTATGAAACAGCTGCCCCATGGAAGTCAGGTTCTGAGTTTGTTTAGATATTGAGCTTACTCTCTGGTTGTGACATACCACATTCCCAAGAGGAGATGGAAATCTTAAAAAGCTGCTCTTCAACTTTACCTGATATCTACAGATCGCTGACTGTCTATTTCCTGGATGGGAGGGGGGTGGTGAGGCTGCTTAAATAGTTTATTCCATAATTTTGAATATACAGGCTAAAGGGAGCAAGCATATTTTTGGAAGACATTAAGTAATTTTGATTCTATATGAAAACTGAGACTCATAAAACAATAAAAACTAAATCCAAAATATGAGTAGCCTGTTCTGCTTCACCTAAGTGTGCTTTTAAATAGACACTTTAGCATTCTGTTATTTATGATGCAGACCAAATTTTAGATTTTTTGGTATTGTAGAACACCTGTTTTCCTGGCCTCTGAATCAGGTTCTGCTTAAGCAGTGCAAGTGACCATCCTTCCCACCTGCCTCAGATTAAACTTTCACCCAGGCCACCAGAGTATTAGACATGTTAACATTATTCATTATACAGATCTGTGCACCCAAAAGTCTCAAATTAAATGTAAGTATTACATGAGAGAGTAAAATAAGAGAGAAGTGTCTCTTCATGCTATAGTTCGGGATGATTTGAGAGTATAGGTTAAAATCAAGCAAAGGGGTCCCTATGTGTCTTATAAAGAAAGCCCTATGTGGGCAATAGCAAGAAAGTGAAAACCTATCTGGAGTAATAACAAAAAACTAGGCCAGCAACTGAAAGAACAGATAACATTAAAACATCAGAAAGAGGTGTGTGTGTGTGTGTGTGTGTGTGCGTGTGTGCGTGTGAGATAGGGTGAGGTACTACAGGGAAGGAGGGCCCCCCCAAAAATAACTAACTTAACATAACTTGTTTACAGTGTATCCTATCAAGAGGCAAATACTATTCTATAGCATTTCTAAGCCTAACATTTTTATTCTTTGCCTCAAATAAATGATTGCTATTTGTTAGGTCTTCCCCTGCTTCCTATATTCAAGGCAGGTAACAGGTTGTTTGCAAATTTGTGATTTCTTTTTTTTTTTTTTTTAAGATTTTATTTATTTATTTGAGACAGAGAGAATGAGAGACAGAGAGCATGAGGGGGAGGAGGGTCAGAGGGAGAAGCAGACTCCCTGCCGAGCAGGGAGCCCGATGCGGGACTCGATCCTGGGACTCCGGGATCATGACCTGAGCCGAAGGCAGTCGCTTAACCAACTGAGCCACCCAGGCACCCTCAAATTTGTGATTTCTAAGACATAATGTCAGTCCACAAGAAGTTTGTAAGCTATTTAGAAGACAAGATATAAGAAACAGAAAATGACTACTTGAATTGTATTCTTATTTCAGTTTTGCTTTGGTTAATAGTCAGATGAATGGAAAAGGGTCATGGATGAAGGTCAAGTGAGTAGAAGAGGAAACAGTCAAAGGAGGGCAGGCTCCTTGTTGGTTTAATTCGAATTCATTCTGTAAGGTGTCATGCAAAAGGTGGATTTGGCTAAAACTTTGAGAGACATGCTGGAATAAATAAGAGTCAAAAGGGAGAAGACTTAACGTTCTCCAGATAGGAGCAAAGAACACAGCATTTTTGTAAAGTGAGAAACCTGGATTCATAAAAGAGAAGTGGTAGCTGAGAACACCAAAACATTATGTCGTCGGGCCCCAAATGGCAAAGCTTTTACCTGCTTGACTAAGGACTTTGAATCCTCCTTTTTTTTTTTTCTTTTTTTAGTAGCCATATATCTCTTAAAGGACATTTCTGGGGGCACCTGGGTGGCTCAGTTGGTTAAGTGTCCGACTCTTGATTTCAGCGCAGGTCATGATTTCAGGGGCGTGGGGTAGAGCCCCGTGTCAGACTCTGCACTCAGTGGGGAGTCTGCTTGAGATTCTCTCTCCCTCTCCCTCTGCCCCTCCCCCCCACCTGCTCATGCACGCTCTCTCTATCTAAAAAGAAATATATATAAAATGTATAATATATATATATATATATATATTTCTGAACAAGGTTTTTGTTACATTTCTGGCAATCAAGGCAATTAGTAATGAATGACCCTTCCATTTCTCAGGTATTGTGTTTGACCAACTTTGCAAAATTATACAATACACATTCTTGGTCACCTAAGTAGATGAGTCACAGCTTATTGGAGAGAGATTATAGAATTTGATAATTCAAAACGACAGCTACGGACTTTTAAATGTCTTTAGCATTATGAATATGCCAAAGTCTCCCAATGAATTCAATTCAATCTGTAAGTAGGACTACGTACCTAAATCAGGTCCACAATTCAGCCCAGAAAAGGAAAGGACCTGGGAAAATGACGTCCAAGTGTTTTCATTAACCTCAATTGCCCAAATAATGTGTGCATTTTCATGCAGCCAAAGTGTAACAAAGATGATCTGTTCTCTACCAGCAAAAGCTTGGTGAGAAGGCACACAGTGTTTTCAGGTAGACTTTCCCCCTTATCTTAGAGCTCTCAAGTCTCAGAATTTTCTTTAAAGGGAAACACAAAAAACCCAGAACAATGACACCATTCAACTATAAAATCACCGTGATCAACCTTTCCATGGCTGACCCTTCAGACAGGAGCAGAAACAGCAGGTTCTGCCTGGCTTGCGTGGCCGTTTTACCAGCACAAATACTTTGGCAGGGAGAGAAGTAAGTGATTAAATCCAAGGCAGAGCCTAAAAATATAAATGCTGAGCAAATGACTGAGTAGCTTTTTTTTTTTTTTTTTGCAGGGCAAGGTGATAGCTGAGGCCGAATGGAAGTGGCCACCACTGGTTCCCCCTTCGAGATGTCCTTGCCACAAACACTGGACCCAGCGACGGGAGCAGTTACCATGAGGACATGAAATGCTGGCGGAGCATCTCAGGGCGATGTAACTAGAGATTCTGAGCAGAGTTAGTCAGAGCCCTGTGTTCTCTGTAAATACTGGAGTAACTAGCTTTTAATCTTTTTATCGACACGCAGCGTTGGTAAACAGAGATAGGGAAACCTTCTGAAATAATGTTACCTGCCCTTGTAAGTCTAGTTTATAGCTAAATATTTCCCCTTCTTCCCAGGAAGGTAAGCTTCTTTATTAGCGTGCCCTCTGATTATAGGCTACCACAGTGACGGAAACCCTGTAGTTTCACGCTTTAGGAACAGAAGGGCTTTTTAGGTTTTGGGGTTTTTTTTTGTTTTGTTTTTCTCACTGCCTCCCCCCCCCTCCAAGTTAGGAATTCCCACCTTTAGGAACTATGGAGAAAAATAAGCAACAAAAAAACATGGCTTTGGGTGGTTGTTTCTCTTCAAACTTCAGGAACTTAAACTCAAAGCAAGTTACTGCTGCCCCCTTCCTGGTAGTTAAGACCCATGTACAAATTATGTGAGGCTCTTAATTCCATCTAAAACCAAGAACTTGGGTGGCCAGTTGATGTGGCTTGAATACCGCAATTTCAAGAACACCTCCTACCTGGCTCCCCCATAATCTCCAAGCGTACAACATAGCACCTGCCCACGGGAGGTTTTTAACGAGTGTTCTCTGCTTTTGTAAGTCCGGGAAGAGGACAAACAGGGAAATCCAAGAGAAATTGATTTAATTTGCCTGTCCATATCTACATACTCCATATGGCTACCTAAGGACAACTTTCATATATTTGGGTGAACACAGGCTGAAAAACTTTTTCATTGAGTTTCAAAATTGAATTTATGGATTTTTTTTTGAACTGAGGGCTTTTAAATTATTGAGCCATATATATGTATGTGTGTGTGTGTGTGTATGTGTATACATATGTATGTGTATATATATACATATATATATATATATTTTTTTTTTTTTACAGAGCAAGGGAACATGAGCTGAATTGTGGGAGGGGCAGAGGGAGAGAGAGAATCTCAAGTAGACTCCCCACCGAGTGTTGAGCTCGGGGCACTTCTCACAACCCTGAGATCATGACCTGAGCCGAAATCAAGAATTGGACGCTGAATCGACTAAGCCACCCAGGTGCCTCCCGATATACAAATTTTAAGTAATTCAAGCCATGGGATGACATCTGGCCTTTGGACAAAGCTATCGTGACGCAATTGCCAGAATCACATAAACAAACAACAAATAAAATGGTAGTGACAAAGACAAGCCCTGCCTCTCCCTGATTTTTAACCAAAATCACTTGGCTTCCTTGGATTTATTTTCAATGGCAGCTACTAACTACTTCAGACATAGCCACAGTACCATCCAGTTTACCCACAAGTTAGAAATAGTTGTCTCTTCTAGGTTTAGAGAAAATGCTGCATTCAAGAAGGGTGATCACTTCACTTCTGTTCTCACATTTATTGAATGAGTTGGAATTAACTCGTGCAATAAAATTCAGTTCCCTGGGAATGTCAACATTTCTCAAGTGTCTGTATACCACGTGCCGTGTCACATTTGTAAGAGCTACCATTGACCCAACTGGAAGACAAAACAGAACTTCTGCAGTGGTGACATGCTTTGGTCTAGACCACTGGTTTTCAAACCTTCATAGCGATCAGAATCACTTGGAGGGATCGTGAGGAAGACAGATGCTGGACTCTAGCCCCAGAGCCGCTTATTCAGTAGGTCTGAGGTGGAGCCTGAGAATTTGCATTTTGCACAAGTTCCCAGGCAATTCTGATGCTGCTAGTCCTGGACCACACTTTGAGAACGACTACAAGTCACACGTGGCAGAGTTTAGATTAAAACCCAGGTCTGTCTGATATTGAAATGCAAGCTGACACCACATTGAGAAGATACCTGTTATCCTCCTAAGATTTCTCCAGTGCAGAGATGGAAGAGGCAAGAAAGCAGGAGTACATGAAAGAGAAATGATCTGGAGGCAAACCCCAGTGGCTGAGTTCCCCTGCTGGCCCTGTACCAGCCCATCCCTTAATTTGCCTGATCCTTACTATTTCCATCACTATACGAAGAATTCTCTAGTATTTACATTACTCTTGCAAAGGTGTTCTGAAGACAAAATGTGATCATTGCTGTCAAAGCATTTTCTAAGCTTTGAAGTGTTGTTGTTTTGTTATGTTCATTAGGAATGAAGTGTTGTTTTGTTATATTCATTAGGAATCAAAAAGGAAAAAAAAAAAAAAGAATAAAGGTGAACCAAACCAGAAAAACAAAAACATGCCAATGAATGATCTGGTCTTTAGTTTAAAAGCTGAGACTACGTAAAAGGAAATGCCAAACACAACAAAGAAATTTATTAGAACCTTCAGGAGTTCAGTGATCTTTAGGATGAATACACTAACAGTTTTAAGGGTAGCAACAGCCAAATTTTTTCTAATTTTTTTTAACTTAAAAAGTAAACACCATATTTCCTTAAGAGATGGTCTTATGATGAATACTGAAAAATTATTAATACATCATGCAATTATTTAATTATTTGATTATTATGCTTATTTATGTTACTTGATTCTTATTATCTGATGTAATTACTTTTGAATAGTAAAAGTTTATGTTAGCAGCTTTCTTAGGAAGTACAGTTTTCTTTCTTTCATAGAATACTGAAAATATTTTATTTAAAAAATACAATTTTATTGTGTTGATGGTTGGCTTTTGTCTGGTGCTCTTTCTTTTTTTTTAAAAATATTTTATTATTTATTTTGACAGAGAAAGAGAGAGACAGCAAGAGAGGGAACACAAGTGGGGGGGTGGGAAAGGGAGAAGCAGGCTTCCCGCAGAGCAGGGAGCCTGATGTGGGGCTCGATGTGGGGCTCGATCCCAGGACAGACGCTAAGGCAGACGCTTAACGACTGAGCCACCCAGGCGCCCCTCTGGTGCTCTTTCTTGAAAATATACATTTGACTTCATTTGTATTACATGGCCAAACCAATGAAACACAGGATTTGCTCTTCAATAAATGACTTCATCATTGTTAATCTTCACTGGTATTAATATAGGAGTAAAGACTAAGATTGCTTCTTCCTACTCCATGAAAATTCTCATTGTAAATATTTGCATATCAAGAACAGTAACTTCTAGCAAAATTAATATTTACTAGCACAAAGAAAAAGGGCTATTTTACATTAGATTAATGCAGGAGAGACTTTTTGCTCTAAACCAAGAAATTTGTCAAGACCCACTGGGCTCTACTTTTATCTCCGTCTTTTCCCTCAAACAAATGGCTTATTTGATCTTAGTTCAATATTTGGTATTAAAGCCAACAGACTTTCATATGTCATTAGGACCATAAAGAATGACTGCATTTTCCCCCATCAATGAAATATTGCTCAAATCAAAATTCTTATTGATTTATGATGTTAAAGTTCTGTTTGTGTTTATTCACTTTTGATGAAAATGACAAAGCCCTGTATCGGTGTGGCTGGGGTTCTGCCCCTTAACTAGAGTGCAGATATCTTCTTTTCTGTTTCTGATTGGCTTGTTTTTATTTTTTAAATGCCACAGAGAAAGAACACTTTAATGCCTGCATGCAAACGAGAATACTTCAAAGAAGTCAATAATTACAGAGTAGAGAGCTGGGTCCCATTGGTAGGGTTTGATTCTATTTTATCATTTCAATGCCTGAGCATTTCTCATGCTTTCCCTTTGTATTGTGTACAAAGGTTTCTTGAATGCTGGGTGTATAATCCAAATTATGTGTTAATATCATTTAGCATTCTTAATCATCATGCAGCTATGAATTTATGGAAAACTGAGGTTCTTTAGAGGGCACAGATTAGTAGTTAAAAACAGATACCAGGGACAAAGACTGCCTGGTCCAAAATCAGCTGTGCCATTTACAAGCTGTGTGATCTTCGAAACACTGCATGGCCCCTTCGTCCTTGCTTCCTCATCTGTAAAAATGAAGTTCATCATAGGGATGGAAGGATTAAGATCTGTGAAGCACTTACCATGGGGCACAGCATGTCTTTTTTAAAACAAAAATCAATCAGTAAATTGAAAATATTATTTCTGCAGTCAAGCGACACACATTCCTTCGTTATTGGTAGGGGAAACATCTCAGAACTTTCTCCATGTAGTCTCATATCATTCATAGAAGATTGGGCAAAAATATCTTCTATTCATGACTTCAGTAACAGAACGTTTGGGTTGTGGAAACAATGAGGCCACCTCATCATTGTGACACTATCCTTGAGATACAGAGAAAATGTGAAGTCTCTGAAAGACTCAAAATCTGCCTAACGAGGCAGCATCGAAGGAAGAGAAAAATGAGACAGAAGGCTAAGTTGAAAGGGTGAGTCAAACACAATCTAATAAAGTGATAGCAGAGACAATCTACGCAAGATGGTGCTGATTAAAAAGGAGTTTTCACAGGACAGATCTGGCACAACATTTTGAGGCCATTTCTAATCTTCAATGGTTTTTTAAAAATGAACAGTCAAGGAACTTAGCTATCGGTTTAATGTGTCCCATTTTCTCAGCTTAAAAGAGGGATAAGTTATGCTAAATCAGGACAAACGTTGTCTCTGTGGGGAAATGGTTGGTGACTTAAAGGAACAGGTATAATCTCATGAATGAAAGGATTTGGGTTAGTGTAGAAATTTGGTTGCTATCCATTCAGCACCACCACACTACTTACGTGAAATAAGACAAAGCCTAGGGGATCTAAACTTACTAAGATATCCAGAATGAATTCATTCCCAGTGTTCACTTTTAAGCATAGAGGTAATCTAACATCACACAGCCAAAGTGAGACTCTGAAAAGCCATTAAACCTTTAACACTTCCAAAGCTCATTCATGTGCATTAATCTCACTTTTTGCTTGTAAAAGAGACAAAGCAGTTCCATTACAACGTATACCAGAGTGAATTAAGACTCTCTTCCACCACAAGGATAGCTATTTGGGGGTAGGAACTATGTTTCAATCATTTGTTCTATATTCTGAATGGCAGGTGTCAAGGGTAGTAGATTTGGATTGTATTAATTTAGCTAAACTGGGACCACATGTTCCAGAATTCCATTCCCCTCATAGTTCAGGTTAGCCTGGACCCACTGGGAGACATTTTGCATGAGATTTGTAAGATGCAAGCCATATTCCTTTCACGTCAGAAGGTTGGCATAGGGCATGAGGCTCTGTGGTCATTCACAGAGGTTGTCACTGATCTGCTGCCTCGTGTGATTGGCACTGAACAGCAGGTCACCCCACAGTTTCTGTAACTCTCTTCCTTCAGCTTCTTTGGCTCCTGATTACATGATGGCAGGTACAAGCTTCTCCTGCTGGCCACCCTCATTATCTAATTGGAGGCTCAAGCATTGTGAGAGATGGATATGAGCTCCATTTCATCCTGATGGCTTCCAGATCATTTTCACTGGTTCTCATCTGTTGCTTTCCTTCACTTCACATGCATCTGTCTTTCCAACTGCCTGCCTTGTGGCTTCAGGCTCCAGCATCAGAAAAATACACACACACACACTCACACACACACACACAAGCATGTACGCACACACACATATTTAATAGGCTCAATTATCAAGGTTTGATTACAGAAGCACAACCATTAGGAGAATTCATATTTATTTTATAGATGAGGAAACTGATGATAGAGAACTAGCTACTGTCAAATAATAACAAATGTGTAAAGATGGTGAGATTGAAGACTTCTGATGTTGAGCCCAATGCACCGCTGCACCATGATGCCTCTTTCTATCTACCCATCCCTTGGTATGTAGGGTAAATTCCTAATTCCACCTTAAACCCACCATTAAGATATAAAAAGAGATTCTGTCCACCTACTCCATGAACAGAGTGGGCACCAAGTTAACATCTATGCAGTTTAGGACAATAAGGCAAAGGAAATGGACAACTTCAGAAGAAAGTAGAACGCTGATAAGGAATTATCAAGCTCTTCAGATTAGAGAGAGTGCTCTTTATTGAAAAAACCTACCTTGCAATGAAACCAGTGTCCTCTCTAAAGTAGGAAAGCATCACTAATTAGTTTATCCTCTCTCTTCTCCATTCTCCACATCTCCTATTAAATCCTCCCCCTTTCCCAGAGCCAGTCCCAAGTAACGGGGAACTTGTTCAGTCTTAATGACTATAGTCCTCAGTGATTTGGGGGAGAAGGGTGGGCGCCATAAATACCCTTCCCATGCCAGCTACTGCTTAGGTCAAAGCCACGTTTTCTATTCCATTTATTTCCATTCTACCTTCACCGTCACACTGAAAACTCTATGTGCCAACCCCTCAGAACTCCTCACATTCTTCCAAACATGTCAGGTTCTTCATAAATCAGGCAGACATTTCTTCTTTCTTTCAGCTTCCCTCAAGTCCCCAGGCACAGCTGGTTTTTCTGCCTGTGTCTTCCTTTGCTAGGTTTTGACTTTCCCAGGGGCAACCAACTGATAGATTTATCTTTATATACCTAGTGCTCAGTGCAATGAGCATTGCACACTGATTTAGAGTAATGGAGGTGCCATTTGTTCAAGAAACCAAAGTGTAGAAGATGACAATGTTCTATCCATTGAATGGCAATGGGGTTACCAAATGCCATGATTTCGATGCCTACAACAGCCATGTCCACAATCCTATACTAATGGTATAGCAATTACCATGGTATTTGCTTGTATATCATTAGTATAGTCCCTTACTTTCCACACAAAAAGAAGCATGGTGACTCTGAATAACTCTTGCATACAGGACACAATGCTGGACTTCCTCCTAGTTCTGCTCAGTCTGTACTCCTGTGCTTCTGTTTCACAAGCTGCTACAGCAGATCATAACCAAATTCCATGCTGAATGAGAAGTGGTGTCCACTGTTTACACTAGCAAAGAACAGGAATGATTTGATGCAATCATGCAGAGGAAACACACACAAAATAATCTGCCTATAGCTATATAATGCATGGAAACATTGCCCTGGTTTCCATCATGCTTAACTCCTGTGAGTGTAAAGCACAGTACATTTTGCTTCTGTTGGGTTTTGTTTAGGTCTGCTTGTTTGTGATTTTGCTCTCCTTAGTTTCTTTAGCCTTTCAACTCCTGATGCAAATGGTGCAATCTTATCATCAGCACAATATTGTTATCGAGCACAGCTAAATAAAACTTTAGTCATAAGGAAATGGAACCACTTTCTATTCCCACAAAGCCTAAATTTAAATATGTGTAACTTTGCTCAAATTAGTCACATCACTTTCTCCTTGAGTGTTATCTAACCACCCACAAGTTGGCTCAATTCTGACCCAAATAAAAGGCAGGCTAAACACACAACAGGAACAGGCTTCTTGCTGTGACGATCCTGGTGTATGGCTCATAGTCTTTAATGTTCTGGCACCTTCTCAATTTTAGGTGCAAGTCCGGGGAAGGATTTTACTGTGCCATCTATAAATAGAACTCAATAGTACATTACCAGAACACTAGAAGGTCAATTAATAACCTAATAGCTCATCAAAGATGGCTCAGTGTTTCTTTCAGGTAAGTGCTAGTTGGCGAGAGCTATTTTGCCCTTGCACAGCAGACTCGATGTGCTGGCTTCTGTCTAGGGGAGACCTGAATCAGAGATCTACTGAACAATTTTTGTGGTCCAGCCATTATGCTAGGTGCCTTGTTTTGTGAGGTTACTTTGGATTATTTTCCCAAAGTAGAGACAGAATGTCCTGAATTACCCATTGTTTGGAAAATTCTCACATGAGATGTGAAGAGTACATAGTCGTGAAAAGACTGGCCAAGTTTGTGGGTGAGTAGATATTTTTCTGGGGCAGAGCCAACTAACTAATCAAGTAGTAACCTAACCCAAGAATTTGGTCTCACAAAAATTATCCTTTAATAGTACTTCTCAAAATTTTCCATTAAATGAAAAACCTGAAAAAAAAAAAAAAAACCAACAAGAGAAATGAGTATGTTACCCTTATCCCTTCCCCAAATCCTAGGGGGATCTGAGAATATAACACAAAGGATTGGACTGAAGCTCAAAGTATTCTGGTCTTAGGATTTTTTTTTAAAATCTATGCTCATTTTGAATTCTGGATATGTATCTCAAAACACCTAAACTACAAAAATAATTCTTTAAACTGCTTATCAGTTAAATTAATTCCTCTTATTCTCAATCAAAATTCTGGAGTTAAATTAATGCTTCTGAAATGTACACCATGTTTATCTTGTGGCTTCTCATAGTTCCTGGCACATCGTTACTACCATGAACATAAGTCATTTGGAAGCAGGACTCCTACTCATGAAAAATCAACTGCATGCAAATATAGGAGAGAATATATAATAGCTGAAAAATATGGTGTAGAATGTGAAGTTAATGGAAGAGGAGACAATGCCATTAGAAGGATGGACCATGGATGCCTTTTAAAGTAACCCATTCTTTGTCTTAATTAAGAGAAATTATTTTCTCTTTGGCCAAATTGCATGGTAAAAAGCTATAGCACTGAAAATGCTGTATTAAATTAATGGCTACTGCTCTACCCAAATGATCATATTTTTAGGCATATCTATTTTGTGGAATTAAAAATGTAATAACTAATAAAGTATGGTTCTTAAGTTCTTTTATAGAAACTGACGCTTCAAACTTAGAATGTCTGTATGACAAAATACAATCAGGGTTGAAAATGTTCTATGTCACTGTGATGGTTAATTTTATGTACAATGTGGCTAAGCTATGATGTCCAGTTGTTTGGCCAATCATCATTCTGGATGTTTTGTGAAGATATTTGTTAGATGTGATTAACACTTACAATGTGTCCACTTTCAGCAAAGCAGATGATCCTCCAAAATGCGTGTGGCCCACATCCAAGCAGTTGAAAGTATTAAGAGCAAAATTGAAGTTTCCCGAAGGAGAAGCAATTCTACCTCAAGATTGCAACATATGAAACTCTGCCTAGTTTCCTGCCTGCTGGTCTAACTCACAAATTTTGGACTCAAAACTACAATTTCAGGGCACCTGGGTGGTCGGTTAAGCGTCTGACTCTTGATTTCAGCTCGGGTCGTAATCTCAGGGTCCTGGGATCCAGTCCCGCATTAGGCTCTGCACTCAACAAGGAGTTCTGCTTGAGGATTCTCTCTCTCCCTCTCCTTCTGCCCCTCTCCCCGTTTGGGTTCTCTCTCTAAAAATAAATAAATCTTTAAAAAAAAATACTACAATATCTACTCTTACTTTAATTTCCAACCTGCCACTTAACCTACAGATTTCAGACTGGCCTTCTCTGACAATCACATGACCGATTCTTTAGAATAAATCATTTTCTGTCTCTCCTTTTCTATATATCCTATTAGCTCTGGTTCTCTGGAGAACCCTGACTAATACAGTTACCAAACGAAGGGAAAGAAGATGGCAAATGTAAGGCAATGAAAAATCTTGTAAAACAGTTCATAGTAAAAACAGTATCTCAGGGGCACCTGGGTTGCTCAGTCGGTTGAGCATCTTACTCTTGGTTTTGTCTCAGGTTGTGATCTCAGTGGGCTAGAGCCCCAGGCTGGGCTCTGCTTGAGGATTCTCTCCCTCTGATCCTTCCCCTTCCCCTCACACATATGCATGCTCTCTCTCTCTCTCAAATAAATACATAAATCTTAAAACACACACACACACACACACACACACAATATCTCAGTGTTTAAACTTCCTGAATTCTAAAAGCCCATCCTGAACAACACCCACATACCCCAAAGAAGGCTATCCCCCTATTTCTTTCCTGAAAAAAGTTCAGTGGGTTGGTGTGCTAATCCTATCTTATTTTATCATGGTCCTAGGCCATTGAATTGCCCTTAATTATGTACAGACCTGTCTTTTTTTCTGCCAGACTGAGGGCAGGGACCAAGTTTTTGTTATCTTTGTATCCAGATTGAATAAAAGATTATTGATTGCATGGGAACATGGTTCTAATTTAAAATGGAATATAATGAAAAATTAAAATTCACCATAATAAAAGATGCTTTTGGTTATGTTCCCTCGAACATACTTTTTTCTTAAAAAAAAAAAAAAAAGAAAAGAAATAGCTGAATGTTTGTTTTTAAGTTAAAAGAACAAATCTTGTGGAATATAATCTGAAGATATGTAACCATTTGAAGTCTTTTAAACTATACTCATGTAAGTAAAATAAAACTAAGAATTGAGGTGATATTTCTGGACCATATTTAAGGTGAAGATCACCTTTATTTGGAATTGTCAAGTAAATCTACTTTGGGGCTGTTTCTTACTCAGATTGACTTTTCCCCAATTTCCTTTGTATCTGTGGACAGTTTCAGGTCTATTTTTGAGAGAAAGTGAATGTGGAGCCAAGGTAACTAGAAAAAGTTGTATTTAATAGTGAAAAGCCTCTTTAAAATGCAATATACATTTTGCATCTGAATTCTTGGTTTCGGAGTAGAAAACCCTGGAGGAAAATAGTTGATCCCATCTTTTCAGGCAAAAGCAGCTATAAAAAAATAAAGTCACCCACTCCTTACATTTTAATAACCACAAAATTCAGGGCACATACGGCTTAAAGGATGATGATATCTCTCCCCCAAGTCCTCTGAGGCTGGCCAGCTGAGAAACCAGGGAGCAACTGTCTCCACATAGGAATCCTTCAATGCAATGCATTTCAGAGTGTAGACAAAGCCATTTTTCTCCCACTGAAGCTGAGCTCTTGGGCCTAGCAACCTTAACCAAAAACAACCTATCTGAGTTTATTTCAACGCTAATAGATGCTATGGACTAAATGTTTGTGTCCTCCCACTGAGAAAATGGCCCTCCGTGAACCAGAAAATGGGTCTCACCAAACACTACATATACTGGTATCTTGAACTTCCAGCCTCCAGGATTGTGAGAACTAAATGTTTGTTGTTTAAGCCACCCAATCTGTAGTATTTTTGATACAAAAGTCTGAATGGCTGAGACAAAATGCATCTCAGAAGGACTGTTTATTTAGATCCCTTATTCCCATGGTTTCCAACAGAGGGGCTCTTTGAAGATGCTAAGACTGATGGACGACCTGCTGGGTCATTATTTGCTAAAAACTGAGAGAAGATCACATCCTCCCCAGAGGAGAGGCATTGGGAGAAAGCCTTCTAGAAAGCCTTCTAATACTGTTTACTGCCCAAGAAAATTAGTTTTGCTTTGTAGCCCCCTGTCTGTTGACAGCAGCCAAAGAAGACCTGGTTTCTATGGTGATGAGATTTGTGTGCTCCTTACAAGTCTCATTTGGTGAGCAGGTCATTAAGATACCTTCTTGTTCTTCCATTGGTCAAACTAGAGGAGCCATGTCTTCTTTTACCCTCATCCCCACTTCTGTATTTTCTTCATCCACATCACCTTCTACCATCTACAATGCTCTTCCTCACTGTCTTTCTACCTATTCAAACTGATACCTCCCCGTGGTCCTTCATAATGTCTCAAAAAAACCATCTCTGAGACATTTAGCTTGCAGAATCCTCTCCATTCTGGAAAAAAAATCCTGGCACATCCACGTGACCTCATCTACAACTCCTCTTCCCCTTGCAACTTTGCTTCAGCCACACTGATCCCCCTTGCTGTTTCTCAAACGTGCCAGGGACACTCAGAGCCTTGCCCAACTATTCCATCTACCTGAACTGTGCTTCTCCAAGGTATCCATATTGCTCACTTCCTCACCACCTCCAAGTCTTCAATCAAATATCACCTACTTAGTGAAGCTCCCTTTTGACAATCCTATTTAAAAATGTAGAGCTGCGATAGACAGCTTTGAAGATGGTTCCCTAAGATCCCTGTTTCCTGGTGTTCATGTTCTTGTGAAATCCCCTCCCCTTGAGTGTTGGCTGGAATAAGTGACTCACTTCTAATGAATAGAATTTGGCCAAAGTGAGGGGACATCACTTTTAAGATTAGGTTTGAAAAAGACTGTCTCTGTCTTGTTTACTTGCCTCTTGCTCTAATGGAAACCAGCTGCCATGTTTTGAGATATTTTATGGCAAGGCCCACATGGCAAGGAAGTGAGGAAGGACTCTCGCCAACAACTAGTGGAGAACTGAGCCCACCCCCAATCCAACTGCCCCAAAGGAACCAATCCTGCCAAGTACCATGTGATTGAGCTTGGAAGGGAATCCTCCCCCATGCAAGGCTTCAGATGGTTAGTTCCAGTGGACACTTTGACTGCAGCATGTGATCCAGAGGACCCACATCAGCCTGGATTCCTGACCCAGGAAACCGGAGATGACAATTTTTGCTTTGAGACACAGTTTTGGGGAAATTTGTTACACAGCAATAGATAACGAATACAATGCTCTCACTCCTCCAGCCCCACCCCCAGTAATTCCTTCCTCCATTGTGTTTTCCTCTATACTGCTTATCACCACTAACATGCTTTTAATTTTACTTCTGGATAGACTCCCCCAACATCTACTATAAAATGCAAGATTCATAAAGGCAGGAATTTTTGTCTTTTTCTTTTCATTAATATGTCCTTTTCATCAATATATGTCTAATCAATGCCTGGCACAGAGTAGTCAGTCAATAAATATTTGTTGAATACATGATATATCATGCATTGACAAATCATTTGTTTTTCTTCCTTCACTAGTCTTAAATTCCCAAAGAAAGTGGTTTCACCCATTAAGCTATCTCCCATGCAACCCACAGGCTTTAGGACTTTTTTGTCACTTAATAAATATTTGCTGAGAGAACCAATCAATGAATAAATCAGAAAAAAAAATGTCTCTTGCTAAGTGCACTACCAGTTAAATCAGGGAAATGACAGGATGACCCATTATCTCAATGTCAGTGTCTTACCAGGGGTTAAGGAGCTGAGACCATGATGGTAAAAAAACAAAAACAAAACAAATTTAAAAAAAGAAAAGAAAAAAGAGAGAGAGGGAAAATTCTGGATTTTGCTTTTCCACAAACAAAACATAGGTCATTGCCCTCCTGAAAAAAAAATTAACTTATTTCTTTCCCATTATCCCCAAAAATCTATTAGTGGAAAAAAACAAATAAAATTTCCTCCAGCTAGAAAAACTGCTTTTATCAATGTGACGTAAGTAATTGTGTATGCCTAGAAAAGAAAAGCAATGCCAGCCATCACTTGGTAAAAAGAATCAAGGTAGATTCTTGAGGGCTAAGGCTTCAGTCATGCTGAGTTACAGAGTTATGATGATAGGCTCCCAAGTATGTTAAAACAATATCCATGGATAAGACATCACTCACAGGTTCATAGGAAGAGGGTATTGGTGACCTACATGTTCTCAGCCACATCCACGCACAAGGACCACACACGAGAGATCTTTCGGGGGCATTTCCTCTTTGCCCTTGGTATCAAGCCTATTAACTCTCGATATTCATCAGATTAGAAAAAGTAGGGTATTGTGTGGTAATGAGAAGCATGCACATTTTATTCCTAAAGTTAGGTTTGAGGTCACTATTCCTAGAACAAGGAGGTAACTTTATTCATACTTAAGAATAAATTCATATGGGACAAAAGCTGGACAGTTTGTTCAAATGATGGGTTTTATAAATTTGAAAAAAGGTTACCTAAATATATGAGTTGTTTTGGTACCAAATATTTGCTCTAAATATCCTGTATATGTCTATCATCTTCCCTAAAACTACACTTTTTGCCGATTCCTAATTTTCAACTAACTGATATCCAAGCCTTCACTTGGACTCACCACTAATATATATAAAATGGAAGAAACATAGTTTTCCAATATCCTTGAAAACACTTGTTCTCTTGCAAGTCAAAATATACTTATTTAGGAAAATGATTTCAAATAGTATCCTCCTCAAGTCTTTTCTTCCAATGTCAGATGTGGTCATGGTCCTGTTTTGAATGAGACTAATGTCTTGGATTTACCACTATTCTCATGTTCTAAAAATAATCCTAAGCAGGAGTTACTTCTACCAGTTAGCTCCAGTTCCTCACTGTATCTTCCTCCTTCTGTCTTTGTCTCTCTCTCTCTCTGTCTCCCTCTCCCTCTGCTAATTTGAATGGACGTGAACTCTGGACCCTGTTCACTTTTAAACTTCTTTTTAACTTCATTTCAAGAACTCCTTAAATGGCATTCTACAAAACAGCTGTCGTTTAGACTCCTGTGTTACTTTGCTGGTTAAGATCTGAATAGACAGTGGTTGGCCTACAGTTTCCAAAGTAAAGTGGCAAAGATACATTAATCCAGTCTTTCTTCCTAAGGCTCTGACACTTGCCTAGCTGTGGCATTAATGCTCAGCAGAAATATTCCATCCAGGTCTATTTTCCTAAGGACCTTTCAGTTCATACGATCATCTAAGAGCTTAATGCACTTGATCAAAATCCACCTGGTTTGTAGAAAAGTTCACGGTTACCACCTGTACCCAATGCCAACAGAAACAATTCAATTGTATACAATAGAGAATTAATAATTTCCAGAGGGCAAAGATCAACATGTCCACACTTGTCTCAATAAATACCTAAGAATAAAATTTCTAAGATTTTATTGCACGAGGAAAAAAAAAACCTTTAGAGAAATTAAAGTGAACACAACAGAATGAAATTCTCTACTTCTAATTTATGTCAAAATAAGTCTAGAACTGGGCACCTGGCTGGTTCAGTCAGTAAAGCATGCTAGTCTTGATCTCAGGGTTGTGAGTTCAAGGGGCAAAAAGCTTACTTGAAAAACACAAAAAAACGGCCTCACACAGACAACCAGAAAAAAGGGGAGCATTTTAAAATAAGTTTATAAACGCATATATTTTTATTTCATCTCATATCATTATTTACAATTCTCAGAAAAAATTAACCTATTTTTTCTTGAAGTTTTTTGAAGGTGTGTGTAAAAGCACATTTCAATGCTTGAAGCTATATACCCATAAATGTCTATACACTTATGCAGGATGCAATAATTTGCTTTCAAAAGAAATTATAGAATACTCCATCTGGTATTGAATATGGAATACGATAAAGTCACTTTTAGATATCTACATATATAGTGTCATGTAAAAGCTGTTTAATAAACTCTGTAAAGACCAATTTGAGAATACTTTTGACCAAAGTTTCAAAAGAACTCAAGGAATATGACACTCTACTTAAAACACTTGCATAGGAAATTATCTTAATTGCCTTTAACTCAACATTGAATTGACATTGCTGTGTACAAAACATTGCTGCCCCTTAAACAGAAGCCAGCATGAACAAAGCATAGGCTGAATGACTTTGTATAATAAAAAAAATAGAGCAATGCTTACCTTTATTCACTCTCCCCACAGAGGCTCTATGAGCTGGGTGCTCCCAGCTGAGCAATGGTAAAAATGTTCTTTAGTTAATAATAAAGGAAAGAAAAACTCCAGAAACCAAGAACCTGAGTTAACCATTGACACAGGTTTGTTCCTACAGTCCCACCTGAGAATCTACATAGGTAGCCCTTGGCATCTTATAAAGCAGGCGATAGCTGGTCAGCTGAGACAGAGGTTACCTCACCACCCCTGTCCCTCTGGAGGAGGTACAGCGTGAAGGGCATTCAAGCATACCCTGACTAAGTTTTCACCAGGTCAGGGAAATAAAGGAGGAAGATTTCCTGGGCCAGAAATATGTTCAACAAATATTGATAAACAGGGTTGGTGAGATGACCTATGGAAATGCTCCTACCCAATGCAAAGAAATCCTTTTTACCAGAACTCTTTGTTTACCTCTTAGCAAGTGAGGGCTGAGATCCAATGCCAATGAAAACTGAGACAGGACAGCTAGAAATAGCTAAGCATCCATTCATTCCTTTATTCAACATGCCTCTAATGATTAGGTACCCTGTGCAGCACCGTTTCAAGGAACTAGCCTAGCATCTTTGAATAAGCCCTGATAAATGGAAGACAGAGATGGAGACTGGAGGGTCCTCCCTCCCTGAACCCCAAGGATCAGAGCTTAGGACAGAAATGATTAATAAAAACACAACACTGTGGTTCACATCCAGGATATGCAGTCTGATAATTACTCTGCCCCAGCAATAGGTCCTAAGAGATGAAATGAAATGGTGAGTGGTCATGTGGTCAAGCTAGTGGACCGGAAGTCAGAAAATCGAATAAGTGAGAAGGTGGCTTTAAAATGGTAGAGTCAAGAGAAAGCTCCAGAAGAATGTGAAAGGCAGCCACAAGAAACTAAAGAAATAACAATCCCAAGCTCTTCAGAACCTGGGGGAGCTGTACCCAGGAGATCCCAAAAGGAAAACTGTGCAGGCAAGGAATTCATATATTTTTTTACTCCCAAGATCATTGGTAGCTGGGGATCTAGGGGGCCCCATCCAGTTTGGTCAGCCCTCCAAATTTAGGGGGTCATTTCTGGGTTCTGACCGTGGTTGCCATTTTGGGGTTTTTGGGTTTTGTTTCCATTTTTAAAAGCATGAACACTTGAGGAAGCAAGATACGATTTTCATGTTAGTGCTCACTAGGATTGTGATATTGGGAGCTATGTACGCTGTCTGCATCCCAGTTGCCTCATCTGTAAAATGAGGATGATAATAATAAATACGACCTACTTTAGGAAGATAATTAGTGTCCCCAACCTGCTAGCTATCATTAAGGATTGGACATTCTGATCGGAGCACTGATTTTCAACCTGCTACAGAGTACCATGCAGAAGAGTCTGAACGCTCTCTAAAAGAGCTATCTTTTCAATTACCAGTAAATGTTAGGGAGGTGATGGACACGGAGTTGCCTCTTCTGCAAAAAAATCTGAATACCAGGAAAATAGGACATGTGCATACTAATCAAGGCAACTTACCCTGTGGTTTATCCATAATAAGTCTGACTTGGTCATTTAGTGAGTATTTTATCACTTTGCTTGATTCCTTCCTTGTTTGAAAGCTGAGCTCCCTTTGTTAGCATTCCATCTGAAAGAACTTTTACAAGAACACCACGATACACGTAACACCCTCAACTCTGCGAGGACCATTTCAGGAAAGGTAGCTTTGTTTGGGTGAGTGTTTGGATTGATCTGAGAAGATGAGACATCTAAACACAGCCTAAAAAAGACCGCAGAGAAGAGCAGGACAGAAGGCAAGATAGAGAAATTGGATGGTTTCCCAACTCCAACTGAGTCAGAAAATCACAGCGTGGCTTCATTCCTTTGTTTGAAGTAAATTCCCAGAACATCAGACACACCCATGCTCACATGTAAGTAGAAAAACACTTTCTAAAGCCAGATGAAAACGGTATCTGTGTTGGCTTTCTGTTGCATGTCTATGCCTCCTAAATCCACCTTAACTGAAAATTAACTTCACTGAAGGTCAACTTTGGTGAACTGTAATCTTCCTCGAAACAGAGAGAGATGCCAAGGCAAATCAAAGGGGCAAGTTTGTGTTAAGATTTGTCAGGCAACAAGATGATGAAAGAATTCATTAATAAAGTGTAAAACCTTTAAGTGATAAATAATTCTCTTTTTCAATGATTTGTACTTGATTGCTCTTCAATGATTTCAGTAATGGCCTAAAGAGGAGTTAGATAATACAAAGAGGCTACTTCTTATGTAGAAGGGTGGTATTATCACTCTAGCTCTGTCACTGGAAAAGTGTTTTTGTTTGTTCAGCCTGATGCCTGTTTTTGTAAGTCCTGCAAGCTAAAAATCATTTTTACATGTTTAAATGGTGGGGGCACAATTAAAAGAAGAAGAAGATTCTGTGACATTTGGAAATTATATGATATTCAAATTTCAAGGTCCATAAATAAAGTTTTATTGGAATATAGCCACACTTACTCATTTACATACTGTCAATGGCTGCTTTCACTCTAGAGTAGTAGAGTCCAGTTGCCCTTGGAGCCTTAAGAGAGACCATGCAGCCCTCAAAGACTAAAATATTTAGTATCTGGCCCTTTACAGAAAAATGTTTGCCAACATCTATGCCAGCTAGCCCATACAATTCACTATTCTCCAGTGATAATGTTCTTCTTTTATGGTTAATGATTAATACATGGTTAACTCACAAGTCAACTCTATAATCTAAAATCTTATCATTCTATTGTACAATCCAGCCATCATGCTCCTTGGTCTTTACCCAAAAGAGTTAAAAACTTTGCCCACACAAAAACCTACACATTGGCATTTAGAGCAGCTCTATTCACAGTTGCCAAAACTTGGAACCAACCAAGATGTTCTTCAGTCTGTGAATGGATAAGTAAACTGTGGTTAAAGCAAGGAGGAATCTTAAATGCATATTACTAAGTGAAAGAAGCCAATCTGAAAAGGCTACATACTGGATGATTCCAACTATATGACATTCTGGAAAAGGTGAAACTATAGAGACAGTGAAAAGATTTGGGGGAGGGTAGCATGAACAGATGAATAGGCAGAGAGCACAGAGAGCTTTTAGAGCAGTGAAAATACTCTGTATGGTTTTATAATGAAGGATACATGTCATTATGCATTTGTCCGAACTCATAGAATATACAACACCAAGAATGAACCCTAAGTTAAGCTATGGATATGGGGTGATTATGATATGTCAATGTAGGTTCCTTCTTGATAAAAAACAATGCACCACTCTGGTAAGTGGTGTTGGTAATGGAGGAAGCTATGCATGAGTGGGGCAGGGACTAGATGGGAAATCTGTATCTTCCCTCAATTTTACTGTAAACCTACAATTGCTGTAAAGAGATAAACATCTTTTAAAAATCCTATCTTTCTTTCAAGTTTCCTTTTACTAACTCCTTCTCTGCCTACTGTAAACATCAACTTATATTTTATTTAAAAAATAATTTTAGGGACGCTGGGTGGCTCAGTTGGTTAAGCGTCTGCCTTCAGCTCAGGTCATGATCCCAGGATCCCAGATCAAGTCCCACAGGGAGCCCGCTTCTCCCTCCGCCTGTTGCTCCCCCTGCTTGTGCTCGCTCACTCTCTCTCTCTCCCTGACAAATAAATAAATAAAATCCTTAAAATTTTTTTTAAAATGGAAAATAATTTTAAGAAAGAACAAACTGTCCCTTTCAATTTGTATATTACAGTCCTTTGTTGCACATCTCATTTCATTTACTGAATTTTATTTTTTTTTAAGATTATTTATTTATTTGAGAGAGAAGGTGCCACGCACAAGCATGAGCAGGGAGGAGGGGCAGAGGGAGAGGGAGAAGCAGGCTTCCCGCTGAGCAGGGAGCCTGACGCAGGACTCGATCTCAGGATCCTGGGATCATGACCTGAGCCCAAGGCAGACGCTTAACTGACTGAGCCACCCAGGGGCCCCTCATTTACTGAATTTTAAATACTGGTGGATAAGGATTGACTGAGTCTTAACCATCTTTGAATCTAACAAAGCATGCAGACAGCTGTGACATGGTAGATGTTAAGCAATGAATGCTTTTCTTAAACAAGTATGCCATATTTGGAGGGGTCAAAACACTTATTTATTTTTTTTAACTCCTCTGGACTCCTTTCTTTAGTCCAAGGTCTTACTGAGCTTCCTTATCATTCCTTGTCCATTTCCCACCTGTCATGACACTGAAGACCCTCTTGCTGCCCAGATACTCTACCCAACATCATAATTACTAGAAGACGCAAACAATGAATCGTGGAATGCTACATCAAAAACTAACGATGTAATGTATGGTGATTAACATAACATAATAATAAAAAATAAATAAATAAAAAATAAATAAATAATTACTAGAAGGTGATTACATTCTTGTTTTTTTGTTTTTTGTTTTTTCTTCATCATTCCAGCTCTCAAATTTTTCTTTGTTGTGTCTCATTTCACTTGAAGGAGTCTGATGTACTGTGTTCCAAGCCCTCCAGAATATACATAAGAGGCAGAGGAAAAAGGGGGAAAAAAGTTAATCTGAATTTGCTTTCTTAAGGAGCAATCCAGTCCAGCATTGTTATAAGATGATGTACCATATTTCAACAAATGATTTAAATAAAAATGATGAAGGTGACCATATCAGAAAAGCCTCATATATTGAATCATGCAAACAAGTTAAAAGCTATATGATCCTTCCTAGAGGGGAAAAAAAAAATTGGAAGAATACCTTTAAAAATCTCTCCCGGGTATTAAAGTTCTATATGTTTATTGGATATAATATGAATAAGAGTGCAAAGAAAACAATAGAGATTAATCACAAGCCTCAGTGTCCTTTGGTAAAATGATTTGCATGCTTTTCCCCTATAATTTTAAGATAAAATTGAGATTCAAATTGTATTAGCAATTTTGATTCTTGTTTTTTTAACCTTGGTCAAGGACCTCTTGTCATAATGTAACAATGCATTCCTAACCTTGGAATTCCTAACAATCGGGAGATACAAGTCAAGCCAATCTTTGGGAGCCTGTGCGCTGGCTTCCCAGTTCCCCCGCTTCCCAGTACCCCAGTCCCACCCACATTTATGGGTATGGTTGATACCATGCTGTGGGCATTAACTGAAACCATGCCGGGAGAGAGCTTTATAAACTGTCAAGCATGCCACAGATGTGATGCAACATTTGAAGGTGTGCCCAAACATTAGCTAAATCCTAATCTTGTGCAAGAAGTGCTTGTATGTTGAGAAGCAGTCACTCTCCTCAAGGAGGCATGCCTTCTGAGGGAATGAGAATTGCATCAAAGGCAGCTGACTGGATTTGCAAACACACCCTCATTTTAGAGACAATTTTGCTTTTATTGATTCTGTCTTTGTCTATCTGAGGGAAGATTTGAGGTAATTACTTGAATACTTCAAGCCCCAAGCCCCTAACTAACTTCCTTACCACACTGATGACTTCGTTAGGAAATACTTGTGGGAGACCCATTTACCTGCATAGTTATTTCACTTCTTCCTCACTTTTCCTACTGGAGGCAGAATTCCGTCCTTCTCTCCCTGTGCCCTTTTGTCCTCTTGTCAAACTTCAGGAATGAATTACAGAAAGGAAGGTTCTTGTTGCCTCATTCCCTTCCAAGACGTTTTTTTTTCCCTAATGCTTTCCTTCCACCAAAATAAGAATTAAAAGTGATATTTCATTTGACAGCTGGTAACTAATCCCACCTTAGCAGGAAGGAGAACAGGAAGCCAGCAAAGGAATTTTCCATTCCGATGTCCCTTTCAATTTTTTTCCACATCAGGTACTTTTCAAAATCTAGACATTTCCAGTGAGTCTGTATATCTTCTTGTTTTGTCTACCAGAGTCACTTGTCCTTTAACTTCTTCTATGCCAATGAAAAACCTCACTGAACTGATGTTTGTAATTGAAGGAGGGAGAACTTGAGAGCTTTTGAAATTCCAAAGGGAATATAACTGAAATGGGATTCTTTGGCTTATGCAAACAGGATTTTTGCTTTTGTAAAGATAAAGTTCACCCAGCGAGTCCCTCAAACCACACATCAAAATGCTTCATATTGTAATGAGAACTACAACTTTGACTCCTGAAATAAGTCTCTGCTCAACCATCTCCCCTCCCTTCCTGCCTTCCATCTTTCCTTCCTTCTTCCCACCCTTCTTCCCTTTCCCTATCCCTTCCTTCTTCCCTTCCTCTCTCCCTGCCTCCCTCCCCCATTCATCTCTTCCTTTCTTTTCTGTTTAAATACTAAAGGGCTCTGTGTATTTTAATATGTTCTGAGCCTTCCAGAATGTATATGATAAGAAGTGGAAGAAAAAGTAAAGAGCCAAGGAAAGAGTCGACTTGAATTTGTTTCTTAAGAAACAATCCAGTTCAGCATTTTCAGAAGACAATGCATGATATTCCAACGAATGATTTTTTTTTTTTAAGATTTATTTGAGAGAGAGAAAGAGAACACATGCCTGCGTGAGCAGGGGGAGGGGCAGAGGGAGAGGAAGAGAGAGAATCTCAAGCAGGCACCCCGCTAAGCACAAAGCCCGAGGTGGGGGCTCGATCCCATGACTCCCAAGAACATGACCTGAGCCGAAATCAACAGTCAGACGCTCAACCGACTGAGTCACCCAGATGCCCCTCAAAGAATGATTTTTTTTTTCATGATGAAATTATAGTTTCCTAAAGTGGGTGATTTGGACAAAATGTGAAAGAAATATATTCATGTAAACTGGTATCATTTCAAATGAAACAATTTAATTAAGACGATGTCTACAGCAACACGTTAAATTCTATATAAATAGCATTTAACATTGCTCTGTTTTTCTGAAATTTTTTTCTGAAAATGTTTTTGAAATTTCCAAGTGCATATTTTTACTGAAGCAATAATAATTAGAACCTAAATAAAAGCAATAAGAAACATTTATTGAGGGCATACTAGTAGCAGGGACTGTTTTAGACACTTCTGATGTATTAACTCATTTATTTTTCTCACTTAACCAGTGGGTAAGCTGAGGAAGCCACAGGCATCTTATAGTATCTGCTTAAGGCCCTACACCTAGTCAATAATGGCCCCAGGGTATGAACCCAGGCAGTCTGGCTATAGAACCAGAGATCTGAACCACTTCTTTCTGCCTAGGTATCTATCAGCTGAGCAAATCTTTTCTTGGTTTAACAATTATATTGTCTTTTTTTTTTTTTTTAGATTTTATTTATTTATTTGGGAGAGGGAATGAGATAGAGAGAGTATGAGAGAGGGGAGGGTCAGAGGGAGAAGCAGACTCCACGCCGAGCAGGGACCCCGATGCGGGACTCGATCCCGGGACTCCAGGATCATGACCTGAGCCGAAGGCAGTCGCTTAACCAACTGAGCCACCCAGGTGCCCCAACAATTATATTGTCTTGATTCAATATCGACAAAGAGCCCCAGACTGAATTTTATCAGCCCCCAGATGAAAGTAAAATCATTTCAGATTATAGTAACTAGAGATCAGTTTTTGCATCTCTAGTTCTAAATACGGTCAGCTAATAAAATAGGCAAATACAACTAAATTATAATGAAAGGTAAGGAAGGAGGGAGGAGAAAAAAGAATAGGGCAGAAGGGAAGGAGCTAGGAAAGCATCTTTATCTGTTAGAATAGGATTTAGGTCTAAAATATATATTTATACATAATTAACACACTTTAATATAGATATATTATTAGTTATATTAATTACATTATATAATTATGTTTGTTATTATAACAATCGTAATTATATAATATAATTAATATAACTAATTAATTATAAATATATTAATATATTAATATATATTAATTTGATTTAGCACACATTTACTGAGCACCAGGCACAGGCAATGTGTATATAGTGTTCATAACACTACAGTTATGAACTTGAATAAGACATGGTCCCCTGCCTGCCTGCCCTCAAGAAGTTATTAGTCTAGTAGGAAACTACAATTAAGTATGGAAACAACAACAACAAAACTGCTGGATTTCAGGTAATAGGAATGCTTAAAAGAAGTACAAACCCAACTGGTAAGGGATCAAAGCAGGGACAATTTAATCCACTGGTGGAGATCCCCAAAAGCGGCATGCAAGTGGTAATTTCATGAAGTTTCAAGAGGTAGGAAAGGTTATACATGTATTCTGAACCTAAAGAAAAACATGAACGAAGACAGAACAGAGAAACTCTTGGGGGAAACAAGAGTGTTGCAGGTTGATGTGGGTTTGGGGCAACTCTAATAAAGCAAAGGCTGAGGGGCGCCCGGGTGGCTCAGTCGGATAAGCCTCTGCCTTCAGCTCAGGTCATGATCCCAGGGTCCTGGGATACAGCCCAGCATCAGGCTTCCTGCTCAGCAGGGAGCCTGCTTCTGCCTCTGCCCCTTCCCCTGCTCATGCTCTCTCTCTCTCTCAAATAAATAAATAAAATCTTAAAAAATATATAAATAAAGCAGAGGTTGAAAACGGTGGTGCCAGACCCTGGAAGAGCTTCATTGTCCACTGAGGATGTTGTGTTGGGTGTGGGAGGCAACAAGGAGCCACTGGAGGCTGGAGTCAGAATGGGAATCTGCCCACAAATCTAAGTGGAAAGAGACAATTGGGCGGGAGGAGGGGTGCATACAAAAAGGGGGTGGAATGAATCAGGAGTCATTTATTAATGAGAGCTGAAGTTAGTGAGTCGAGCAAGAATTGGGCAAACATAAACGGAATAAAAATGGTTTTATGTTATTTAGCAGTTGATAAAACTAAGCAATAAGGGAGAAAACAGCCAAAGATAATTCTCAGTTTTCATTATTTGAGTACGTGGGAGGAATTCTGCTGAAGATTCATTACATCTTAATGAGAATAATATTTTCCAATGGCAGCAAGTAAGTACAAGCAGCCAATGCAGGGGCAACATTATTAGAGAAAAAGTCAGGAAATTGGGTTCTACCTCTGTACTGACAACTAACCACAGACATGACCCTTGTCAAGACACTTTATTTCTTCGCATCTTAGTTTCCTAGCATGCCAGTAAGAGTTGGATGATAAATAACATTTTATTGTTCCATATTATAATGAAGCTTCATAAATAAGAACAGGGATTATGTCTTTTGTTTTATTCTACACTGCAAAGTCAGTGCCTAACACAGTACCTCAACTGTAAAATGTGCTCAATAAATACATGCCTAATGAATGAATGAATGAATGAATGAATGAATGAATCAACAAAAGATTGTGTGTTTATATCAAGGCAAAAGGACCGATTGATTCAACATGTTTTTTAAGATTATATTTATCTATTTGAGAGAGAACAAGAGCGAGAGAGATCACAGAGGGAGAGGGAGGAGCAGACTCGCCACTGAGCAGGGAGCCTGATGTGGGGCTTGATCCCAGGACCCCGAAATCATGACCCGAACCGAAGGCAGACACTTAACCGACTGAGCCACCGTGGCGCCCCTTGTTTTTGTTTTTAAGTCAAAGGAGACATTTGAAGTTTTAGCTTCATTATTAGAGCTGGATTTGACACTAAAAAATTATAGTCACACTTCTATAGTCTTCAAAGTTTTTGCTATTACTCACATGTAAATATTCCCAGCAATTATTACTCTTCAAAATGGAAAATTTCTGTACATTTCTGTAGATCTCTTTTTCCCATTGCTATCTCTCCAGGTTGCTAATGCTATATAAAATAGAGATCTAATTGAGGCTGAATTGGAAGGAGTTACTTTGAAATTTCACTGGTTTGGAAATCTTGCATTTGGTTGTGGATTTCTATAGTGCTGTTTGAAGATAAAATACAGCTTGAATGGTTTTTTTCCTACAATAAATTGGCTGACTATATTTATAATGCCCAGTTATTTTGGTACCTTGTAAATCACAATCCAGCTTAGAAAGCAACATATTTCACATTTCAACTATTGCTTTGATTCACAAGGACAAAGAATGAAGGAGCCAAAACTTAGCAGAACTGTGTAGACAAACCTCTGCACACAATTGCTCTAGAAAGTGTATTCACAATTTCTCCTTTCCTGATCTATGAGTTTCAAAAGCAGGTTGCTAAGTATTAATACATTCTATCCCCCACAACAGAAACACACATTACAAAATATCTGAATATTTAGTACGATGTATACAAAATACCTAGATGATAGATTGTTTGCCTGTAATAAAGATGTTTGAACATTGTATCTAATGGCTTATATACTATCTTATCCTAATCCTAACCCCTATTTCTTTCTTATTTAAAATTTAATAATATAATGAATTGGATATGCAAACAGTTCAGTGTATGTTATAGACTAAGACTATAATAAGATAAAACCAGACCTTCATAAGATGCTTTGATAAGTCAGAAGATAAATCATAAGATAAATAATACTTTGTGAGATTATATCTAATACTATCCCAAATAAGTAAATGTAGTAAATAAGTATAAAGTAAATAAGCAAATTATTCATTTCAATAAATTATAAATCACAGAATGTTTTACAGTGAATTGCACTCACATTACAGAAAAGATGTAATTACATTGTTTATCCACAGAGTATTTTAATAAGCTCAGAGTTAGAGAGCATTATATTCCTAATAGTGAATCTAGATGGGGTTTAAATGAATCTATTCTCCTCTCTTATGCAAACTGATATCTCTATGAAGGGGGGCTTGATAGAAGAAAGAGTTGTCACTGTGCATATATGTGCAACAAAGCGTGTGTCTGCTTTGATGGAAAAGCTAAGAAACTAATGAAGTAACATTCCTGTTGGTTACAGGAATAGAATGTTCTTGAGCGGGTGAGATGGCTAGGCTCTCTTAAAAACAGGAAATAAGAATGTTAGCACTACATTTCCAATTACTGAACCCATCTATTTTATTTCGCCTGCCCACAGAGCAGAAAGGCATACATTGTTCTAGCAGGGCAGAATAGGCAAGATTGACCTTCTCGTTCCCCTTGAACCAATTTTCACAAAATAGAACCCAGTGAAAGAAAACGCAGGGATCCCCAAATGCATACTGAAAAGTAATCCATTTTTCACTCATCAGATAGCAACACTTAATGACTTGGGTCACCCAACTTCGCTCTCCTATGGCCTTAATGAAAAGGCCAGTTCATTCCATTAGGAAATCAGTGAGATGAATTGTAATGAAAAACCATGATTCTTTGCCAGGATTTAGCAAAGGCCATGAATAGCCCAGCTTAAAAGTTGAATTTCTTGTTTTGCTTCCTGTGTGGCTCTCTTTGAAAAGACAAGAAAATGGTCCATTTGGCCTTCGGAAAACCCATCTCAGAATGTGAGGCATTGCCAATTGGTAGGTTCATCCTAGGTAAATGAAACCACAGGGGCATTAGGAATAAAGTGATCAGAGGGCAAATTTGCAAATGAAGACAAAGTAACATGTTTAGATTTTCTTGCTAATGCAGTGAGGGCAGTGAACAGATCCTATTTCACAGGAAACAGTACCTTCTGGGCATGGAGTCCTGGCACATCCCCATCACCCCTAAGGTCTCCTCTTTGGTGTAGTAGTTCTGCTATAACATGACGTAAGTGTTCTTAAAAATCCACCATGCTATGCATGATCTAGGAGGAAAAAAAAGGACATACAGGGAAAATAGGGTGGGGCCATAATACTCAAAAGTTTTGTCAGTAATGTGTTAAAAAAAAAAAAACAGGATGCTAATTGAAAGGATGGCAGAGTTTTACACTTGGTCAGTATTAAGGAATGTATAAATACTACAAAAAACAAGGTGTTTTGCCTTGAGAAAGGTCTGAGGTTTACTTGTGGACGTGGGCCTCAGAAGAAGAGTGTATAGCTTATGAGTTTATTGCAAAGTGGTGGAAGGAAGATTATCTGAAATCTGATGGAAAGTTGTAATACCGGGGATGGGGGGATGAGCCCATAACACATGCGGGGCCCTAAAATGACTGGGAGATGTCCAAGGATAGTGCGGATTGGTTCTGTGTATTCCTGTGCCACTCACGTGCGGTAGGTACAGTTGTTTTCATTCACCTAGTGTTTCCTCAGCACAAAATCACATATAGGCAAACACAAAGCTTTGCTCAAATTACATGTTATGCTCACATTTTTCCTTTGTATATCAAGTGCGTGGAACTAATTCACATTTTCAGAACAAGTGTTACCCAGAACTGACTGCATATTCTCAGATTACACTTATTTAATGCCTAACCAGTCAAATGAAGAGTTAAAGTTTTTCTTATCTTTGTGGAGATTTCCAGATAGCTGTTCAGTGTTGTGTTGACATATTATATCATTCTACCTCCAAATTCTGTTAGCTGGCCCCAATAATACCGTTCCCTTACTCAGAATAGAGGACCATAATTATGGTAGAATTGAAGACATTGATCAAGAGCTTCCTGTCTTCTTCTATGATGGAGTGCCTTATTGATTGGATTATATTACCCTTCCAACTCCTCTGCCATCTTCTATCCAGTTTTTTTTTTATTCTTCTATTTCTGCCAGATCTCAATCACAGTATTCTATAACCTATCAACTTATTATTGCTACATTCTGAAAGTTTATCCAGCAATCTCTTATACTTGAAATGTCCTTTTCTTGTTTCATTTAAAGTTGGGTTTTGTTGTTACTGTTTTGGTTTTTTGGTGTTGTTCCAATTCTGTGACAGTAATCCACTTACTTAAAATATCCAAAGCAAATGCTTTTCACTATATCTCATCTGGTTTTTCAATAATGTGCAGAGTTCAGAATCTTTTCTGTCTAGGAATCTTATTCACTCTTTGGAAAAGATTTTACAAGGATCCAACGTAAATATAAAATAACAGGAACACCCACACCATGTTTGGCCTCTTTTCCATCGTGTTTTTAATGCTAATAATCCAAGACAACAGCCTGTAAAATATGCACACACGTATGTACATTGCAGATCTTCTTGTAAACATCCCTTCTGTGATTAAATTGATTCCTGAGGAATTGGTTAAGACAAGCAGTACCAAAGGTCACTTTCAAAACTTCCTGTGCCCCTGAGAATGTTTTGTGTTAATAATATGCATTAGTTTTATAGCCACTTAAGATGACCTCGTTTATGTCAAACCAGAAACAGAGAGCCAAGATTAAAACTAGGGGAAAATCCTACCACTTCTATAGAATCAAATGAATGCAGACTTCTGGAAACAAAAGAAAGCTGAGTTTTGAAAGATTCACGGAAAGTCTCAATCTCTTGCTATTTTATCCCGAAGCCTACACACAAGCAGAAAGCAACAGAAAATTGTGCCATCCAGGGACAGAGGCCGTGTATTGATCAGACAGGATGATAGATGAGAAACAGAGGAAAGAGACTTGGGATCACAGTTGTAAAAAAGCAAAGCAAAACAGAAGAGTTGGATTCTCAATGCTAATAAGCTTGCTAAGCAGGACTTCTTTGCCATTGTAAGGAAAGTAGAAACCTTAGAGAACTTTTTAAACTTCTTCACATTTAGGGACATGTGTTTCTTAATTTTCTTGAATACAAATAGGCAAATATCAATCAATCAATCCCAGGCCCTTTTGGGGCAACTTTGCTTGAATCACCAAATGGGGATACCATGTGAGATCAATTTTGGCTTTCTTGAGTGAAAAGAAAATCAGCAGATGTTTCACACAGGGAACATGATTTCCCTGACAGTATTAAACCCTCTTACCTATATCTCTTTGAAGACAAATGTTTCCATTTCCTTTATGGAGTCAATATGTTTTGCTTTCTCAGAGTAACACAACACAATTCCATAAACCATAGATGGCTGGTGAGTCTGGTGAGTCACTTCTTTTTTTTTTTTTTCCTAGAGATCAGAGATTATCAGAGCTTGAAATTTGAATGTTGTGTAACTACCCCAACTCTCCAACATTGCTCATGAAATTCTGAAATTTTAAGCACAGAAGGAAAACATGTACAAAAAATATCAGATTCTTTTTAAAGTGGGAACTCAAATTACCAATGTCCTGCCTTTATGGGCTGTTGTTGTCATAGTCTACATGGGAGACGTCTCTCATATGATTGTAATTACCAACATAACCGAGCTATTAGAGTATGCCATCAGGACCTGCCTGCAATAGTGCCTAAGGTGATTTGTTTTAAAGATTTTTTTTTTTTATTTGAGACAGAGAGAACGAGAGAGAGAGAGCACATGAGAGGGAGGAGGGTCAGAGGGAGAAGCAGGTTCCTTGCTGAGCAGGGAGCCCGATGCGGGACTCGATCCAGGGACTCCAGGATCATGAGCTGAGCCAAAGGCAGTCACTTAACCAACTGAGCCACCCAGGCGCCCAGGTGATTTGTTTTAAAAAGAAGAGAGAGAGCTGCAGATGAATGGACATAGGAAACTGAATTGTGCAAATTATCCAGCTCGGCAGCTTCGACTCAAATCCAGCTCATGGGGCCCAGCTCAGGTATCAGTAACTGGAGGAGAGCAAGGGATAGTAATCAGTCGAAAATACTCCTGTCAGATCTCTTCTAAGCTTGTGACGGGTGACGTACTGTATAGTTAGTTCCTCCAGGAGAGAGGGCAAGAAACAGAAGAGTTTAGCTGTGGGAATGGCCAACTGAAACGCCCCAATGTAAGTCGACATTATTTGAGTATAAAGGAAAAAGATAAAGAAATAGCATATAACTGTTGTGCAGAAAATATACCCAGGATTTCTCATCATTTCTACTGTAGCAGATTTTTACTCTTTATTTTAGATTACTATTTATTTTCTTTGCTTTTTTAACTAGACATAGATGCTGTTGTTAATTGCTAATTTCCTCACTCAGACTGTTTCGGGTACTGATACATGCAATATGCAAGCACTTCTGAGCTCTGTTTTAGATGCCATGATCTTGAATGATTTGCTTGAATCCACTCCCTGAAATACGCTGACCTATTGGCTTGTCCCCTGGTACTTTACCACTTGTCCAGATAGAGTGTGGATTTTCTATCCTTATTTGGTTACCATATTTGGAGACAGTGCCTCTCTTTCAAATAGGTTCGTCCCATTGCCAGGTTAACTCCTCAGTGCAAGTCTACTGTTGGTTTTCTGTACTTCCATTTGGGCCTATGAAAGGAAAATGCCAGTGGGATTGGGGAACACAGTTTGGGCCCTTGATGCATAGCCAGCACTCTGCATGTGTCAATAAAACAACGGGTTAATGAATCAACTTGGCAAAGTCAAACTGTTGAGTCATCTGAACATGCAGACATAGCTTGTGCTATGAGAGCACCGATCTCCATGCATCATGAATTAATGGGAAGCAGATTGCTACCAGTTCCTTCAAATTAGTCAGGAATGGGCAAAATAGCTTCTACTAATAACCATTTCCCAGCAAGCCTCTGTGAAGAAGAAAGTGTATAGAGGAAACCAGGTATTTCATCTCTGGGCTACATGTTTATGATAGGTGGTTATGACGCATGACCTTTCCCATCACTCAGTTATCCTAGAAAAAATTTCAAAAATTACATACATATATATAAACCAGATATATTGTAAATATATATAATAATATATAAATGCATATATATATTTGTAAGATAGAAAAATAGAACTCTTGGTGGGGCGCCTGGGTGGCTCCATCGATTAAGCATCTGCCTTCAGCTCAGGTCATGATCCTGGGGTCCTGGGATCAAGCCCCACATTGGGCTCCCTGCTCAGCAGGGGTCTGCTTCTCCCTCTCTCCTCCCTCTGCTTGTGCTCTCTCTCTTATAAATAAAAATCTTAAAAAAAAAACCAAACAGAACTCTTGGGTGGATGATTTCTGAAATAAAATAAAAGGTAAATTCTGGATCATTTCATTAAATCTCAACAACCAGTTGATACTTGTTTCAGAGGGTATCCATATGAGATGGCAGGAACTAACTAGGTATAGGAAATCATAAGTATTTATTAAATCACATAAAATTGAATTGTATAATGTTGAAGAGAAGACACAGCTTGACCACACAGTTTGAAGAACACCGGTCTTAAAATTGAGAGATCTAGCTTGGGGTCTCAACTTCAGCACTTACTCATCTGTGACCTTGAGATGCCACTTTGCCTCCTTTAGTCTCATTTGTTCATCTGCAAAGTTAAGATGACTAAGAGTCGAACCTGAGATTCTTTCCAGCCTAGAAATTCCAATGGTCTTGGATAAGTTTTTGTCACATTCCTATATTTTAATTGTAATTTACTGTTCTATGAGAATAAGCTAAAGCTTTAGACATATCCTCCTTTGCTTTCTTTTTAACATGCAACCCAACTATCATATGGTTTTTAATTTAATGGATTAGAATGAAATAAGCCAAAGCATTTCACCTTAAAGTTGACTGCATGATACGTAATTCTGATATTCAGTAATATTGCTGGCATATCATAATATGCTAATCAGGCCTATCTCGAAAAATGGAGCTACGAATACATACATTGCCATTCAGGCATAGAATTTTCCTCCACCACAAAGAATGTGGTTTCTTGATGAAGTGAGTTGGAAGTATTTTGCGTTTGAGTACAAATGGTTTCAAGTAGAGTACAGAATCGATACAGGGAGGCTGCCCCTTTCGTTTGTCCCATGGGACAGTGATAGAGGTATCCAGAGCAATGGAAAAAATGTATACTCTTACTAAAAATGAAGCAGGACCTGTTATAGAAACACATCCAATATGGCACCTGGATCCTAGTAATTTTTGTTCCTGACCCTTTACTCTTTGTTAGTGTGGTCAGTGGACAAAAGGAAGTTGTTCCAACACAACCAGATGGAAAACCATAAGCTCAGTGAAAGCCGAGAATTGTTTGAACAAGCGCCATGTACAGCAAGGTAACAATGCCAAGACGGGTCAAAATTCCCCAAATCACAGAAGTGTCAACTACATGTTACAGGGAGGTTAAAATATTCATTGTCATCCATCCAACTTTCAAAAAACAGCACCTGCGCTGTGTGTGGAAGGAATTAGTATCTCTTTACTTCGAGCCAGCCTCAGTCAACATCAGAGAGGGACAGAATTGAGTCACTATAGAGCCACAGAAAGTCCTCTTTCTTTTATTGGGAAGGCAGTGTACCCATTCTCTAGCGAGCAGAATTCTCTCCTTCAGAGCTAGTTCTCACAATTACACTACTCCTATCCTAATGACATGAATTCTAAAAATGAGAACTCACCACTAAGCCTAGCAAACCAAGGACAAGAGTAAGACATCTTGCCATGGTTCTTTTGGTCTTTACCTTAATTAGATAGCTATTCATAAATAATGAACCCTCTCATTATACATTTGAATTGCTCTTGTTCCAGGCATTTTCTGAGGAAAAGCTTGTATCATGACGAAGGAATAGAAACTAGGTTGGTTCCGTATGTCCTTATTTTTCCCCAGAAGAGATACAAATCCATTACTGCCATCCCGTTAAAAGAGAATCAGTGCAGGGAGAAAAACGCACAGGGGAACAACCATCTTGAGCTATTTATAGCAGCTTTCTCCCGTTGTAGGCTTTGCTATAAAGGTCAGGTGCTACGTTAAGCACTTCAAGTGTGTTATCTTATTTAATCCTTATAACCTCATGAGTCAATACAAAATTATCACTCCTATTTTGCAAATAAAAATATGAGCCTTGAAAAAGTTGACCTCAAAGTCACATCTCGAGTAAAGGTCCTGGGGTCTCCTCATCACTGGCCTTCCTCCCATACCCAGGTTTTTGCATATGGTCATTGGGGTAGAAGTGAACTTGACAGTCTCTTTCATCCGAATGAGAAATTTCCTTTTGAATCAAAACAGATCACTTCTGGGTATTTTAAAAAGAAGGAAAATGCACATGGGCAGAACCCAGCTATTGACCAACCGTTAGCTGTCCTGGATGTTGCAACTCTCTTAAAAGTAAATGGGAAGTAACACATTCCAAGCTTTTTTTCAGGACTCATCTTCACCAAGAGTGGGCTAATACTGTTGTGTTAGTCACTTTTCTTCCTTGAACTCTCACGACTTCATTAAAAAATATTTGTCGGGCGCCTGAGTGGCTCAGTTGGTTAAGCGACTGCCTTCGGCTCAGGTCATGATCCTGGAGTCCCGGGATCGAGTCCCACATCGGGCTCCCTGCTCAGCAGGGAGTCTGCTTCTCCCTCTGACCCTCCTCCCTCTCGTGCTCTCTGTCTCTCATTCCCTCTCTCGCAAGTAAATAAAATCTTTAAAAAAAATAAAAAATAATAAAAAATATTTGTCTTCCTCTGACTGGTAGAATAGGGCTTACATTGTCACAGAAGTGATTTTCAAGGTTGTCACGAGAAATCACCTGGCACACATACTGGAGGTCAGATGGGGCACTTCATTCATTTCCTGAAATTACTTAAACCCTTGAAACCGACACTGATCTGCAAGTTTCTGGATGTTCTAAACATCCAAACCACAATGGGATTGTGGAAAGAGAAGGTCGCAAACTGGTTCTATGGGATTAACCTAATGGGATTTTCATTCAATATTATACTGAGCAAGTTGAAATTCAAGAATTTGACAAAATCTCAGTAAAGACAAAGAATTATAAGGCTGAACAGGGTATGATCACCCTCACTTTAAAATCTACAGGAGTTACCCAGCTTCATTCAGTCCTTAACTATACTTAATGTTTAACAATCCTTTTTAGTGACTTCCCTCAGAGGCTCACTTCCATTCAAACGATATCCAGTCCACATTTTAAATCTCACTAGAAAGTTTCCTTTAACTTTCTATTTTCCAAGCTATGCCCTTTCATGTTATTATAATCATGGGTAAAATGACCAAATTTTGTGGAAAAAAAATCAGGATATATGGTCCAGGGGAATATGTTTCTGATTTATGAGTTTATTTCCAAATAAATAAAATTTGATTATCTTTTTAATGAATTGCCTTTTTTGAAAAGCATATAAAGGTACATAGGCAGACTGCCATAGAAAACCTGATTTGCCTGGTCATGGGGCAACTTTCCTAATCATTAAACAAAAATAACAGCCACAATTGTGGAAAACCTTAAAGACTTAGCAATGTCAAAATCCTAACAGTAAAAAATAAACACTTTTAAATAAATAAGTAAACAATTAAAGTAACTTGTTATCATCTTGAAAGTAAGGCACACACTTAACATTTACAAGTCAAAATAATGATTTTAGTTCAATAAGAAGTGATAGTATTTATTTTTTTTATTTCATTTTATTTTTAGAGATGGGGAGACAGAGATGGGGGGAGAAGCAGAGGGAGAGAGAATCTAAGCAGGCTCCACCCCCAGCATGGAGCCAACCTGGGGTTTGATCTCAAGACCCTGAGATCATGATTTTGAGCTGAAGTCAAGAGTGGGACCCTTAACCAACCGAGCCACCCAGACACCCCAAGAAGTGATAGTATTTTTATAATTAGCCTTTAGTTATAATATTTTGAAATCCACACAACAAGTTTGTTTTAAAAATACAAATGAAGGGGAGCAAATTGGAGGGGGAGACGAACCATGAGAGATGACGGACTCCTAGAAACAAACTGAGGGTTTTAGAGGGAAGGAGGGTGGGGGGGATGGGTTAGCCCAGTGATGGGTTTTAAGGACACGTCCTGCATGGAGCACTGGGTGTTATACGTAAACAATGAATCATGGAACACTACATCAAAAACTAATGATGTTCTGTATGGTGACTAACATAACATAATGAAATAAAATTAAAAAAAAAATACAAAGGACTCTCATATATTAACCCATTAAAGCACACAAGAGCCACTTATAAATTTTTTTTGACAATTTCTGTCTATACAATCTATTATCTATTATTCAGGATCATCAGAGCAACATGTCAGAAAACCAAACACAGAATTTCGTCCCAAGCTACCATTTCATAGGTATACTCTGGTTTCACTCCAGCTGCGTTTCAATTTTGTTCTCTACGGATGTACAGTACTTGGACCAATGACATTCCAGGAAGGGGGGTTCCACAAGCCATCAGGAGCGAGCAATACAAATCTGGGGAAGGAGCAAGCGTGGAGGAACAAGGAAACAGAATCTGCTCTACCCTGGAGAGCTGGCCTTTTTCTCCCTTTACTTTTCAAATGAACTTCTCCCTGTTGTTTTTCACTTCCCTCTGCCCAATGACCCCTTCTAATCCTCTTCCCAAAGTCCTGGCTAAGGTCTAGACAGAATTGTAACACACACATGTGCACACACACAGCGGGAGCCCGTGAGGCGTTAAGCACAACTTAAACTTCATAAGAAGCATAACGAGAAGACGAAGTTATGAATGCATATGACGGTTGGTTTGTTTACTGGGCCCATTTCCAAAGGGCAAGCTTTTGGTGCCTCTTACTCCCCGTTACACCACCTAATTAACTTTGAACACCCAAACTCAGGGGACCCTTGAACATGAAAATTATTAGCCCCACACCACCTCCTCGTTCCTGCTTTTGCATTTCAAGTCTCAGCTGCTTAGTCCTACTCTTGACTTGCTTGCAGAGCCATTCATAACTGTAGTATGAAAATGGATTGGTTTATTTGTCTAATTGAGAAAGTTTGAAGTCTAGAACAGCTAGCTGTATTTTACCAGTGACTTATTAGAGGCCCATGCATCTTCAATAAATCTTCCCCTCTTCCCAGGCTAAATGTGTCCTTCCATAACCCATTGTGCAAGGCATTATGATCACACTTGTAACTACAAATTATGATTATTTATATGCACAGCATCCTTCCCCATCATACTGGGAACTTCTCAAGGCCTTCTCCTCATTTTGGCTACTGCCACCCACCCTCCTGGGTCCCTCTAACTCTCCACGGTAACTTCATAGTAGGAATTTCATATTGACTTTTTAAATGAATATAAAAGTGAGTGAATAAAAGACCTTTGGTTGTCCTTCATGTCAATGAATGCCTTGGCCCTAAAGAAAAATATAGCTTATGTTATTTTGCAACTACTCTTTATCACAGAGTAGGTAGGCACCATGAGATACAGATTACTTCCTCAGTCTGATCTTATTTACTCTTTCTCCCATACTACTACAAAGGAAAGGCAGCAGGCTTCCTGTTTGCTAAGAGCAAATCTGCTTGCCTTTGATTGCATTTTGTAGCTTGCTCTCAGTTCCTCAATGATTCTTTCACCCAGAAATGCAGCTTCATACTTTGGCATGGCTGCACTCTTACGAGAATCCACATTTTCTAGCCTGTTAAAAATGACCTTTGTTCTTTATCAACCCTGTTCAAAACTAATGTGTTTTGAAGACATGTGAAGTTGATCTTGGGACTCAGACAGAAAAACAGAATGACATGTAAATCAATGGCTGTTCACAGTGATTAGATACCTTTGAAGAATTTTTTTTTTTTAATAAATGACTAAATTTCCTTGAGAATATAGGCTAATATATCTTAAATAACATCCCCACTGCAGCCATGATTTGTGGTAGGATTAAAATGATTGAATTGGATGGTCTAGATTTTCAAAGTCCATCATTCCCATTTTCACAGGAATTTCTGGGAAAGAAAAATGCAGCTGAGGTCAGAGGGCTTGGGGTAGGAAGGAGAAGTCCACAGATTCAGTTTCAAAGTTCCCCCTCTATGCATGTGATATCCAGCAACAAGACACTTGCCTCTGGAGAAGAAACAGACCTTCCAGAGAGTCAGCTAGAAAAGAGAAACAAAACCCCAAAATGAAATGGCCTTCACACATTTGAAGCTTACATAATTGTTTTTAAGTCTTTTGACCCCACTGGGTGTAGAGAGACACTATGAAGCCACGTTTAAAATTTTCTCCAAGTACAAAAGAAAATTTAATAGCCAAATTATAAATCAAGGCTACAGTACTGCCAAAAGGCTGTGAGAATAATACAGAAACGTTGTTGTTGTTGTTTGGGGGTTTTTTTTTGAGTTTTGTTTTGTTTTGTTTTTTTAGCTTCTGCACATGCATGGCCTGGCAAGTCCGGCAATGAAAACTTAAGAGAAACATCCCAAATCTGAAGAAATCTGCTTACAGCAAGGTAAAAGCAACACCAGACTGATACACTGGCTTCCCACTGAAGTGTTGCATTTAAGAAAATATGTCCAGTATTTGCCTCAAGGTAAGTGAGTCTCATGGACTGAGAGGGAGCCATGAATCCCAGGGCTTACAACTCCAGAAATCTTCTGCAAGGTAAGAAATAATTTTAGAAGTTTAAGAGAGGGGGACAACCTGAGCTCTGTTTCTTACCAGCACGTTACCAGGTCTCCTGCAATATTAGGATGCAAATATATCCAAACAAAAGATGTTACTGTCTGAGAGACTTTGGAGAAATCATAGCTTCCATCACCTAAAGGCTAGTAATGGGAAATCTACCAAAAACAAACGATAGCTCCACAGACCTCATTTACTTGGGTTGGTGTATTGTGCTCTGATTCCTTAAATGCTCTTCCACTCATGTCCCTTTCGTTCCTTTTGCAAAGCTCATTTGCAATAGATGGGGTTGCAAAGCAGCACTGTGGGCAGTCCCCTTTCATTGTAAGCCCTGCAGGTTGATACATAATTGGAAATTTACCAGAACTCATATGAAGGGTCTCTTGAGGAGACAACATTCGAACTTTAATTCAAATAAATTTAGGTTGAAAACTAGGGATGATATGGAGTTTTTAGGTAGAATATTCAGGCTCTGTTTCTGTCAACTTATCTACAATCCTTTATTTTCCAAATGTATCTTTCCTCCTTTCATCATTGTCTTTAGGAAGTAACCATTTAAAATCATCTACTCTGCACAGATGTATATGGGAACCTGCCTCTAATAACATGATGAATTAACTCCTTTATCAGATGATAACATTGAAAATGATTAGAATCAAAGAATAAGCTCCCAAGTCCAGTAATTTAAAAATATTATCAGACATATCCCCTGTATCATAGTGCTGTATTTCTAGAAGTATGTATCCCTCAGTTTAAAGCATAATAAAATTTTTAGTTTAAAAAAACAAATGGGTCTTGTCTGGGATATAAGAAGCTTGAAAGTTGTCACACCATCCTAACAACAAATAAAAAACTGATCAAGCTGAAAAATCAACAACTCTTCTCAGATCTGCCAGAACAAATTGCTACCACTGAAATTGGAGACACGTACAAGGAAATACGGAGTCACAAGTTACCAGAGCAGAAATCTCCATGGGAACCAGTGCTGGGGTAGAAAAATCGAAACTGTTCCTGATCTTTGCTGGAGGCTCATGTGGATGAGTCTGAGAGAGAAAAACTCCAGGGGGTTGCGTATTAGCTCTTCAAGATTCTAATTTCAATTCCTTTGGATATATACCTAGAAGTGGGATGGCTGGATTATATGGTAATTCTAGTTTTAATTTTTTGAGAGACCACTATACTGTTTTTCCTTCTTTCTTTCTTTCTTTCTTTCTTTCTTTCTTTCTTTCTTTCTTTCTTTCTTTCTTTCTTTCTTTCTTTCTTTCCTTTTTCTTTCTTTTTTTTTTTTCAAGATTTTATTTATCTGTCAGAGAGAGAGAGAGAAAGAGAGCACAAGCAGGGGGAGCGCAGGCAGAGGGAGAAGCTGAGCAGGGAGCCCGATGCAGGACTCGATCCCAGGACACTGAGATCATGACCTGAGCCCAAAGGCAGACGCTTAACCGACTGAGCCACCCAGGCATTCCTAGACCACCATACTGATTTTCATATTGCACATACCAATTTACATTCCCGTTAATAAGACACAAGAGTTCCTGCATCCTCCCCACATCCTTGCCAACACTTGTTATCTCTTGTGTGTTTGGTAATTGGATGTCCTAACACGTATGAAGTAATATCTCATTGTAATGGTTTCAAAGGTGTATCTTATTCTCTTACTGATCATGAAGCTCAATACATGTTATCACTCTTTGATGATCTGCAACAGTGGGAAGAAGCATCACTAGATTTTGAAAAGCAATTAACTCTACTGTCTTCTTTGCCATTCAAATGACAAGGGAACATGAATGTTTATGTCAAAACCTCAAGACAGAAATTCAGCTGAAATTCACTTAGAGAGTTCCCATTTATGGTTGTAGAATCCAAAATGCAGTTTTGCAATCAGACTACTTCTTCAGAGCAAAACCCAACCTGTGATTTGAGGCACTTATAACATCAGTTAACATGTACTTACTGTCTGGACCAACAAAGGCCCTGGGCTAGAGACCTAACAAATATGATTTCTTTTATCTCCCTAACTTCTAACCCCCACTTCACAGATGAGAAAACTGAGGCTCAGAATTTAAGGTAATTTATCTAAATTCACACAGATAAGGAGTAATGGACTTAGAATTCAAACTTAACTGCATATGATTTGAAATCTGTATCCTCACCACCAGAATAAATCAAAATATGAACCTGATTCATAGATATTCTAGCAAGGAAACCGAATTAGAAGTCAGGACGCTTGTTCCCCTGACAAACCTTGACCAATTGTGTTACTCGGATAAACCATATCCTCTCTCGGAGGCTCAGTTTTCTAACGTGTGGAATGAAAAAATCAAAAACAATCTTTAATTACAATATAGCCCAACATTAAATAAATGATTATAAAAATAATCATTAAACAATTCTTATTAACATTCATTTTAGAGACAATATTAAAGGCAATATACTTATGACAGAAGCATCTAGACCAAAGCCAACAGCTGTCACTTAATAGAATAGGAAAAAAAAAATCTTTACTATTGTTACAAATAATAGAAGTTTAAAGTTTTGACTTACCTATTCACGGGCTCAAAACTTCTTGAGTCAGCTGCTTCCTAAGCATCTCTTGATACCTCTGACTCAGGCTAAGCAAAGCACCTTTCCTGCTTTGGCCAGTCTCTGTTATCTCCTTTTATCAGAATCTTGGTTTGATGTCCAGCCCAATCAGTCCCTTAGGATCCAGATATCTAGGACATTCTGATGCCAATATTATGCTGTGTTCATAAATGTTCTTTTCTTGGGCCAAACCACATGGTCACCAAATATTTGAGGAGAAACTCCTATTAGATAGAAGTGTTAGAGAAAAACCTGAGAGCATCTTATCACTTCATCATTGGTTCTCTCTGGAGATTCACACCCCTTTTGCCAACACAACCTGGGGACAGCTGTGGAACTGGTAGAGAGCCTGTGGTTCACTTTGAGCCTCAGGTTGACTTATAGGTTGATGTGTAAGGATTATCCAGAATCCCAGATTCATGGAGACTAATAGACTATGTTTTTTCACACCCTCATACCTCTGACAAATCTCATAATAATCCTCCACCATTTCAGAATCCTAGAAAACTCCTATCCGTATTTTTGTGCTTGGTTTAATCATCCACCTCTTCTGGAGGGATTGTCCTTATAACATTGCTGCTAATTATAGGCCAACTATTTGTTCCTAAGGTTTTTGTTTGTTTGTTTGTTTTTAACACCTACCATATTATAACGTAAACATATTTTTACAGGTTTGTCTTTGTTCATAGACTAGAAAAATCGCCATTACAAGACTCATGGCTTTATCTTTCTCTAAATCTTTCAGAGAACCTATCAGGGTGCCTAGGATATAGGAGGCCCAAATAAAATATTTTTGGAGTTAATTAATGCATCAAAATACTAATTAAGCACAGATCCCTCTACTCAGAACAACCTTGAAAGACAAAGAGGTAATTTGCTCTTAATCTCTAAGCAATGTTGTATTATCCATCCAACATATATTTATTAAGCATCTACTATATGTCCCATGCTCTTTTAGGCTCTGGAATATACCAAAAATTAGATGCACTCCCTGCTCTGTGAATATTACATTGTAGTAGGGAGAGACAAGTGGTACAAGAAAAGTTGAATATAGTAGAAGATAAGGAATCCAATCAAAAAGCAGGAAGAAAATGATGGATGTATAGGGAAAGGTAGCTACTTTATATAGGGCAAAGATGAGGAAGAAGAAGAACGAGCAGAACAGCTGAAGTAGCAACAACAATTAATAAGTACCATTTGATTTGGCTGATGGATTTATATTTAACAAAACAATCACACATACATTTTCTGGAGTCCAAGGAAGGTGACTTGTTAGATTTGCCTGTATCATGTTTTTCTCATCGTAGCTCCTGGATATAACATAATCCACTTCACTCTTAACCTATAAGGGTAGCAGCCAGGACCAGAGAGAGAAATCTTGACCCATTAATGAGATCGATGGACCAATGGATCACCCTGAATTTTAGAAAGTCCCATGTTCTTATAGTTTCTTTGGCTATCTTCTGAAGCTCTAATTTCAAATCAGAAATCGTCTCCTTTCCCTGAGAGTGACATTCATGCAGCAATTACAAATTGTCAGGAAATTTTCTGGCAAGATTATCTCCAAATGGTTGATATTTTAATTGTTCTGAATAGCCTATTATTTGATGGACAACAGTTGATTACAACTTCCTCACTCCTGTGTAGCTGCATACATATACGTTGGGGCGGGGGCATACAGTTGCCCAATTTGTCCATAAAGTGGTACAGACAGATATCATAACATTCAGCAAGGAAAACAAGGTATTGAGAGAATGAAAAACTCTAGTAGACGTAGTGAAATACTTAAAAGCCAGTAGTATTAATTTCTTCTCATGGAGAACAGAGTGAAAAACCTCAAGGAAGCTACAGAAGAGACTGCTAACTTGCAGGAAAACTCAGACTTCTTCTCTTGGGTGTCCATGGACCTTTTCATAGAGAATTATCACTGGTCATGTTTCTCAAACTCTGTTTTCAAAACAGCGTTGTTTTTTTTTTCCCTCACACTAACCAGGTTATTCTTTTTTTTTTTTAATTTTTTTAACGGTTTATTTATTTATTTTTTTTGTATTTTATTATGTTATTTTAGTCACCATACAATACATCATTAGTTTTTGATGTAGTGATCCACAATTCATTGTTTTCGGTGATGGGTATTAAGGAGGGCATATACTGCATGGTGCACTGGGTGTTATATGATACCCAGGTTATTCTGCTGCAATACTCAAACTGTTCTTTTCCCAATTTGCAGGAAAAAAAAATACAACAACAAATCAAGTTTATTAGTGGACACATCTCAATTTTCACTTTCTTTTTTGCTTGCAACATAACCTGCATCCCATTTTCTGGGTTTTTTTAAAAGTCTCTCAAAGCAGATTTTTGCTTATAGATTATAAGGGTTTATCAATAATAGGCAATTATTTTTCCTATGTTAGCAGTAACCAATTAAAAGGAATATTTTGGAGGAAAAATGATCTCATTCATACGGCCACTATATCTAACAATTTTCTTAACACCTAATGTACATTATGAGTGTACCACAGAATCTAAGAACATGGGCTTTTGGAGACAGACTCTGGTTCTGACTTTGGACCTAGGGTGATCAGGGACAAATCACTTATCCTCCATGTTCCTGTATCACCACTGTTAAATGAGGATAATGACAAACCTCTCCCTTATATCTCAGGAGTTAAAAATATTAATACATGGGAAGTCCTTAGAGCAATGCCTCGCACACAAATAAACTATCTATTTTTACCTGGTATGGGGAGTGGCACAATTCCATTGAAAAATATAAAAGTTGAGGGGTGCCCGGGTGGCTCAGTTGGCCAAGCATCTGACTCTTGATGTCAGCTCAGGTCATGATCTCAGGGACATGAGATTGAGCCCCACTTCTGCTCAGTGCTCAGTGAGGAGTCTGCTTGTCCCTTTCCCTTTCCCTCTGCCCCTCCCCTTGCATGCACTCTCTCAAAAATAAATAAAAAAATAAAATATTTTTTTTTTCCTAAAGATTTTATTTATTTATTTGACAGAGAGACACAGCGAGAGAGGGAACACAAGAAGGGGGAGTGGGAGAGGGAGAAGCAGGCTTCCCGCTGAGCAGGGAGCCTGATGTGGGGCTCCATCCCAGGACTCTGGGATCGTGACCTGAGCCGAAGGCAGACGCTTAATGACTGAGCCACCCAGGCGCCCCATAAATAAATAAAATCTTAAAAAAAGAGGAAAAATACAAAAGAAAAATTGAATAAATGAGAATATACATTCTGCTCCAGGATGGGAAGAATCATTGTTATCATAACAATGTCAATTCTCAAGTTATTCACAAGTAGCATGTGCTTCTGATCCAAATTCACTCAACAGCAATCCTTGTTGGAAATTGACAACATGGCTAAAAATGCAATTGGGAAAATAAACTTACGGGAATGTCTAAGAAAAAAAAATCTGGTTGATGAGAATAATGCAAATAAGTTGCATTATCAGGTGTTAAAATGTTATAAAGTCACAATAATTAAGTCAATGGTGAAGAAGCCAGAATAAACCAACAGATAAATTTAAGACACTAGGTGTGCCAGAGGCAGATACTAAAATGGGAAAAAGCAAAATATTTGCTAAAGGTCACAGCACAAACTAATGAAGAAGGAATGTACTATTCAATAATAAAAAAAAAAAATTGGGATAATTGGCCAGCTATTTGGAAAACCAATCAACTTGGAGCCTGTCTTCATAACTTACAGCCAAATAACACAGAGGGAAATTTTAAAAATTAAACCACAATGAAGTGAAAAGAAAATGCATTTGATTACTAGATGCATCATGAACATTTATCTAAAGAAAGAAGAGTGCCTTCAATTATCATGGTATTCACTGAACATTTATTATGTGTTAGGCAATGGATAAAGTGCTTTACATTCTTTTCTCAGAGCAACAACATAAGGCAGATACTCTTATTGACTCCATTTTATAGCCATGGAAATTGAGGCATAGGAAGGCTTAGTAAGGTCACACAGCCAGGAAGTGACAGATCGGAGTATGAATCTGGGCAGTCGGGTTCTAGAACCTGGGCTCTTAGAATTTTACCACCTAAAATATATCTAACGGAAATAAAATTGGAGAGGAAAAGATAAAATGGAGAGAGAGAGAGAGAAAAAAACAACAACAACAACAACAAATGGGCCAAGATATAAATGAAAACTTTGTAATAGAATAAAAGCAAATGGGGGCGCCTGGGTGGCTCAGTTGGTTGAGCCACTGCCTTCGGCTCAGGTCATGATCCTGGAGTCTCGGGATCGAGCCCCGCATCAGGCTCCCTGCTCGGCAGGGAGTCTGCTTCTCCCTCTGACTCTCCCCTCTCTCATCCTCTCTCTCTCTCATTCTCTCTCTCTCAAATAAATAAATAAAATCTTTAAAAAAAAAAAAGACTTGGGCACCTGGGTGGCTCAGTTGGTTAAGCCACTGCCTTCGGCTCAGGTCCTGATCCTGGAGTCCCGGGATCGAGTCCCACATCGGGCTCCCTGCAGCAGGGAGTCTGCTTCTCCCTCTGACCCTCCCCCTTCTCATGCTCTCTCTCTCTCTCTCTCTCATTCTCTCTCTCAAATAAATAAAATCTTTAAAAAAATATATTAAAAAAAAAGAATAAAAGCAAATGGATAGTAAACTTGAAAAAAAGTTGAACTGTCATCAGTCACACACACAGATTCATACACCAAGATACCTTCCCTCCCACCTTTTTCTTTTAAACATAAAATCCACGCAGCTTTCTATCTTCGCCTTTCTTTACAAATGATCATATTTAGAACTAGTAAGATCTCGGGGAGGCATCAATTAAGCATTGCCAAACTGTTTTCCAGAGATGACACACCAAATCACACTTCCCACAAGTGGCAAAAGAATAGGAAGTCTTAAAAGTATTTATAGCTTTTGACCTAGAAATTCCACTTCTAGGAATCTATTCTAAGGGCAATTTTGGAAATGAAAAGAAAGTTTTAATCACAGAGATATTTGCTTAAAATTTCTTTATTAGAGTAAGGAGATTTGGGGAATAATCTCAGTGCCCTGCAGTAAGAAAGTGGTTGGGTAAATTCAGGTATATCTGGGAGATAGTATACTGTATTATACTATAACAGAGGGATCAGCAAACTCTTGCTGAGACCTGAGTCCAGTCCACTGCCTGTTTATTTTTTCCTGCCTTTGTCAATAAAGTTTTATTGGAACATAGCCATGTTTTCATTTACATATTGTCCATGGTTGCTTTCAGGACACAAGGACAGAGGTGAACAACTGTTACAGAAACTGTATGGCTTGCAATGCCTAAAATATTTATTACATGGCCGTTTATAGGAAAAGTTTGCTGATGCTTATTGTAGCCAGCCAATTAAGTTATGTTTATACAGAATTTTTTTTATAGATTTTATTTATTTCTTTGAGAGAGAGAGCACAAGCAGGGGGAGCAGCAGAGGGAGAGGGAGAAGCAGACTCCCCGCTGAGCAGGGAACCTGATGCGGGGCTCGATTCCAGGACCCTGAGATCACGACCTGAGCTGAAGGTCAACTCTTAACCGACTGAGCCACGCAGGCACCCCTATACAGAATTTTTAATGACAGGTTAAAAGTGAAATTGGCAGTCTTAAAAAGATCTATTTATTCTGATCTATTAGCACAATATTTAATCACCCATAACGATGCTAATCATAATAAAGTTCTGGCACAAAAAGTTCTGGCATAAGTTCTGTGCCTTATGTCACAATAGTCAGTTTTAAAATGGAATGCATCTGTATTATGATTTTAGACTCACTTAAACAGAAATATCTTTTTTGTGGTAAATTCTTTCCTAGTACTAGTAATTCCTACAAAGTGCATCATATCTCTTTGCCTCTATACAACTCGTGTTGCACAAACATTAATCTGCGGTAATTTATGAAACTTTGGTCCCCAGAGGCAAGCCAGGTCACTGCCAATGATGATGTCATCTGTCATCTATCTTCCCCTTAAAGGCCAACCCCCCTCTTCCCCCCAGCTGACTTCTTGATCCAATGACCATACTTTTTCACAGTACATCAAAATCTGGAATTAGCTGACTGACCTATTGGGTAACCCTCGCCTGGAAAATTAGGTCAGTATACTATTATATCTGTTTTTAGGATCTTAAGAAATTGCAGAGATGAGTGTAGACCTTCCCTAACTGCTCCTCCTTTGAAAGCAAACAGTGCCTTCCAGTTAATAAATCACTAGGAAGGAGATGACAGCACAGAAATCCGTGTTCACATCTCTCCATTGTTTTTGTCTGGTTCAGAAATCATTAGCACCTGATAGCAGTTTCAATGCTTTCTCAACGGGGAAGGCCAATTCCCAGGCCAGGTTTCTGTCAGACAGGAGACAATCTATGGACACAATACCTCGGAAGGAAAGAGGCTTGCAAACTCTCAAAGAGCATAACCTCAGAGCCTTATAGAAAGAGTCACACATGCAAGTTTCATAGTAGAAATCATACAATAATAGAACTTCAAACAAGGATAAGTAATCACTGTTTCTTTTGTTTTTGTTTTTGTTTTTTTTAGAGAAGATAGGATCATGCCAAAGAGTAAATTGGTCAAGTTCTAGAGTATCTATTAAAGAATTGCCTGTTTCAAGAGGTGTGTATATTATTTATAATTGTTTCCATTGGCTGAACTAGGGAATGGAAAATCAAACTTGGCTGTGAATTCAAATACTATTCTGATACAAAATGCACTCATCATCTTTGGGAAAGATGTTATATTATTTACTTAGGCAATTGGTATGTCTCAGACATGGTTCTTTTTTCAAATAGATGTGGACATATACAAATGGACAATACTGAATGTTTAGTTGTTGTTTTTATGGTTTGCTTGCTCATTTTTTTTAAATAAGCCCCCCATCTATCCTTCCTGTCTTTAAATATTTTGTAGACTTAGATGTTACAGATATTCTGATACCGATGGCAGATACAGACAGTTAATAAATTACAATCCCAGTTCTTAAGAAACCCGAAATCCAAAAAGAATAGTGAGTAACTGAGAAGGAGAATGAGAGGGGCGTGTAAACAAACCTAAAAGAAGAGGTGGGGGAGACTTCACACAGTTAACAAGGTGCTTCTTGAGGACGAAGAAGGAATTCTTTGGGTAGACAGGGTGAGAGAGTTGCTTTCAGGTAAAAGGAAACAATGTCCAAAGCATAGCAGCATGAACAGCTTTGAGTGGCTGGATCCCATGGGGAAAGTGAGAAACAGTCCAAGGAAAGTCTAGAGAGGTAGAAACCATGATCCCCAGGGGCTCTGTATGCCAAAATGAGGAGACTGGATTTATCCTTACGGTAGCGGAAAAAGGTTTTCTAACATTTTAGAAATATCAGCCGGGCAACAGTGTAGATGGTGGATTTGAAAGTTCAGAGGGGAGAAGGAGTAGACACAGAGGCCAGTGGGACATGACTACAATAACAGAGAAGAAAAATGATAAGGTCCGTGGGTGTATGGAACAGGAGTGAGAAATGTTGAGAACACTGTACAATAGAAATATGTAAGTTTAAAGCTTCTAGTACCCACATTTAAAAAATAGGACAAACAAATGAAATTAATTTTAAGAATATGTAACCTGATATACCAAAAATATTTGACAGAAAATCAATATAAAATTTTTCCTGAGGCAGTTTATATTCTTCTCTCTCTTTTTTTTTCTGGTACTTTTTTGAAACCCAATATTTTAAATTTATGGCACATCTCAATTTTGGTAAACTGTATTTCCAGTGTTTAACTGCCATATGCATTTGTGGCCGCCATTTTGAAGAGTGCAGGTTTAGAAAATAGAATCTGCAAGTCTCATTCGCCAATTGGGTAAATAACAATAAAAGAACAATAGCTACCATTTAATGAGTTATTATATAGAGTTAGGGAAAATAACCATATATTATTTGATTCACACTTAAAAAATCCTGTGAAATAAGATTTTTTTTTTTTTTTTTTTTTTTTACAACAAGCTTAGAGAGCTCAAGTAACTTGGCCAAAGTCACATAGGTTTGGTAAGTGACAAAATTTGAACCAAGGTCTGTAGGACAGTATAGCCCAGACCCTAAACTATACTGCCTCCCAAAGCGAAGAGCGAGAGGAATGGAGGCTGACTGTAACATGCAAAAGCTGATGGGTAATCATACCACTCGCTGCTGTGGCCACTGATGGATGTGCCCCTGGCTCAAGACCCTTTCCATTCTCCAGCATTTTCTTGCTTATCTAATCCCCATGTCGTTTATAAAAGCACAGGTAAAGCTGACCCTCCTCCCAAACCAGTCTGGGGTCATAGAAAGCTTCGTGGGCATTACCACTTCCATTTCTGCTCCATCTTCCACGTCATGGTAGGGCTGGGACTTTGGGAACACAGAACCCAGTTCCCCTCTATTCTCAGATCATAGAATCCCAGATCTCTCCATCTCTTCAATCCCTGGATTTAACCCAAAATGTGCAGAACACAAGCCCGATCCTTTTGAACTCCCCTTTTAACCTTGACCCTGGGAATCTTGGTCAGGGTGACCTTGGACACACTGCCCACGATTGTGGCACAAATCTTTCCAGATCCCTGAAAGACTCATGAGCACAAATCTTTTCTTTCTAGTATCTTTAGTGCCTCTACCATGAGTTATGAAAGTCTGTTTTAAAATTCTTTTTTTTTGCAGTAAAAAAACCCAGGTGAAGAATACTAACACTGGTGTGCATAGCATCCTTTGGCAGGTGGCGCTGGGAGAAGGAGACTGTTATAAGCATGTGCAAGAGTTGGAGAGGGTGCATGGGTAGAAACACATGCCTTGTAAGTTCAAGATAATATACAGCTATACAACCTATACAGCCACTAAGGATGACATTGTAAATTAAAATGCATTGTCATTGAATGATCATCAAGGTGCACAATATTAAGAAATGTAACCTTCACATTATAAAATAGTGTGAACTCAGGATACATTTTATGCTTTTAAAATACTTTTATGAACAGAAATATGTCAGAAGTACATCCATGTTGATTATCATCTTTAGTTATTGATATAGTTATGCCTTCTCTTTTCTCTCTATGACTATTTTATTTTCTAATTTTACATAATGAGTATGTATCCCTTTTTTGTAAAACAAACAAACAAAAGAAACTTAGTTTTCATTTTCTCAAAGCTGTGGAGGGTAGGAGAGTGACAGGCGGTAGCTGGAGGGAGATGTGAGGTCAAAGGTGGGTTTTGTTTGGAATGGCATGAATTTGCTCATGTTTACAACTGAGGGGAAGGAGACTGTAGAGAAGGAAAAGCTGAAGATATGGGAAGAAGGGGGTCATTGTTGGGGCAAGATCTTAGAGGAAAGCAGAGGTAATGGAATCTATCAACAAAGGGGAATTGGAAGGATTGCTGCAACCCAGCACAGGAACAATTCTTCTTCCATTAAGAAAAAGATGTGTGGGGCTCCTGGGTGGCTCAATTGGTTAAATGTCTGCCATCGGCTCAGGCCATGATCTCGAGGTCCTTGGATGGAGCCCGGCATTGGGCTACCTGCTCAGCGGGGAGTCTACTTCTTCCTCTGCCCCCCCCAACTTGTGTGTGCTCTCTCTCTCTAATAGGTAAATAAAATCTTTAAAAAAAGGAAAATAGATGCATATGTGTGTGTAAACAGTTATAGGAAGGCAGAAACAAGGGCACAGAGAGGATAGGGAGGCCACATGAGAGTTCACTTTCCAAGGAACAATCAGTACTGCCCCCATCCCTTTCCTTATGCAGAACTGTGTTCACTCCCCACTCCCCACCGACTCTCCAGACCCATCTCCAGCCCACTTATGTATGTGGCCTCTGCAATGCCCCAAGTCTCCAGTGAGCACTGCCTTCCCCTGGATGATTAGATCCCAGAACCTTCTGGGAGCTTTTCAAAAACACATGTTCTCAGGATCCTACGCCTGGAGTGTCTAATTCCACAGCTCAGACTAGCACTTCCTCAACTTTGATGTGCACATGAATGGCCCCAGGAGCTTATTAAAAATGCAGATTCTGATGCAGTGGGTCTAGGATGGGGCTGGAAGTGTTACATTTCTAACAAGTGTCCAGGTAATGCCCAGGCTGAGACCACACCAAGAAGCAAGGGGCTAGAGTCAGTGCTAGGAAAGCTGTTATTTTCCAAACAATTTCAAAGCAACCAGTCTAGGAACCATTAACTGATAGACATTTAGGAACTACCACTCACCATTCCCCTGGCTGTTGGCACCTGCTCTCCCATTTTATTACAGATATTTGTCTATGTATCAGCTTGGCTCACATCTTCCACTAAACTGCAAATTCTTAAAAAGAACAATGACATTTAATACTCTTCTGCATACCTCCATCTAGCAGAGGGTCCTGCAGAAATGATACCCACATGTCTATATATTAAAGAAAATGAACTGTGTTCCTGCTTTAAGACTGACCTATCATAAGGAGATCCCAAAGTCGCTGCTGTAATAAATGCAGAGTGAAAAGGAAGAACAATTTTAATCTTTCAGATTTCATCTGAATGTTAACATATGCAGTTTCCATTAAGTATGACGGGTTACACATTGAAACCCACTGCTGGCCCTCACTGGTAACACTTCTCCCTGTTTCTCTGTTGTATTTATTATTCATCTGGCCTTGGGTTTGCTTTAATTACCAGGTGTCTTGTTTCCTTCTGCCCACACCTGATTTCAGGATGCTGGGGTCAAATGCCCCCCTTTCAAGTTCCCTGCATCACACCGTACCCTGTTTTGAACACCTGAAGTATATAAAATCTAAGGTTAACATGGATTTTATGTTGTCCTTTGGGGCAGGAAAATATAAAACCTGAGCTCCAGGAATGGCCTACTTCCTGTTTTTACTGGTCATAAATGTTTCGTACTGGAAGCAGGTGGCAGAGAGACCCAGAACGGAGTAACTCCCAGCAAGTCTCTTGCCTAGATGTGAGGGCAACCTCCCTTTCCATACTGAAACCATATTAGAACACCTGCACAGAAAACCCACTGGGTCCTCAGCCCCATTTCAAGTGTATCATTTGATGATTTTTAGTAAATGTACCCAGTTGAGGATCTGTCACTGTAATTCTAATTTAGAACATTTCTATCACCCCAATAAGAACACTTTGCCCCTTTACAGTTAATCCCTGTTTCTGCCTCATCCCCAAGTAACCACTCATCTCCTCCCTTCTTTCCTTCCTTCCTTCCTTTCTTTCTTTCTTTCTTTCTTTCTTTCTTTCTTTCTTTCTTTCTT
>NW_023270494.1:10190097-10213830 GCF_011800145.1 Mirounga leonina
CTTTCTTTCTTTCTTTCTTTCTTTCTTTCTTTCTTTCTTTCTTTCTTTCTTTCTTTTTTGTCTCTCTAAATTTGTATTTTCTGGATATTTCATATATGTGGAATCATACTGCATGTGGTCTTTGGTGTCTGGCTTATTTCACTTAGCATAATGCTTTCAAGGTTCATCCACATTGTAGCCTGTCAGTCCTTTACTGTATTATTGCCAAACAGTATTCCACTGTATGGAAACAGCATAGTCTATTCAGTCTTTCACTAGTTAATGAACATTTGAATTGTTTCCAGCTTTTGCCTGTCATGAATCCTGTTGCTATGAACACATGTGTACATGTTTTTTGTGTGGCCATAAGTTTTCATTTCTGTGGGGTCGAAACCTAGGCATGGAATTTCTGGCTTATATGAGAAATTTATGTTGAACTTCTTAAGAAACTGTCTCACTGTTTTTCAGAGCATTGAGCCATATTACATTTCTAGCAGCAAAGTATGAGAGTTCCTGATTCTCTACATTTATTATTGTCAGTCTGGTTTTTTTTTTTGTTTTTTTTTTTTTTATCACCAGCCTGTAGGTGTGAAATAGTATCTCACTGTGGCTTAAACTTGCATTTCCCCAGTGACTAATGACATTGAGAAGCTTTTCACAAGCTTACTACCCATTCATATATTTTCTTGGTGCAGTGTTTCACATGAGTTGGTTTCTTTTTAATGTAAAAATGGTCTTAATGCTTCTTTCTCCAAACTGACCTCACTTAAGCATGTCCTGACAATGTAAAACTCTCAAAGACCCAAGCACTCCGCAAGAGGACTTAAGAATATTAATAGTAGATAAAGCAGTGAATACACTATTAGGAAACACAAGTTTCATTTTACAGTATATAATAAAAATGCTTCGCTGCCCTAAAAGTTTTCCATTAATTAACTTAAATTTCAACTGGCACAGTTCACTTTTGTTTCTTTTCCTTTACTTTCTTTGCCCCAGCCCTCCCAATTTGTCAGTATTGCTGTAAACCTAAACCTCATGGAAGGCTATTATAACATCAGGAACAGATGGTGAAAGTTTCCATAAAACAGAAAGGGAAACAGACTTGTCAGAGTGAGGTAAGTAAACACAGAGCACATGAATGGTGAGAACTGAAATCGAGTGTTAAGTACGAATTAAAAATAGAAAGCATAACTGCTAAACTTGTTTTGGAAAGAAGTGATCTTTTTAGAATATGGCTATTAAAAAGCATGCATAAACCCGATGTTATTTTTATTTATCTTTGGAACATGGCCATTCGCAATTATTTGGGACAATAAGCCAAACATTCACCAACAGCAAAACAGAGTAGAAGAGATTATCTAGATCATTTAGTAACAATCTCAAGTTTAATGGGGGAATGCCTTCTGTTGTGTCTTAATAAAAATTTAAAAAAATGTTTACATGAATAAATAAGGAGACAATTATTCTCTTCTCCAATTCTCTTTCAATGTATGCTCACAATTGTTAAAAGGAAGCCAGACAATGACCACTTCTTTTTCTCTGTGTTTCTTCTATTGCCAGAGAGAGAGTAGATGGAACCATCACCATTTTGTCCATCCTTAGGCTATTCATTGGATTGAGCCAGAAGACTCCTACCTTGTCTGTTGCTATTATTGTGGCTTTTCTTTATTTGTTTTTCTCACTTAATATCCATATTTGGAAGGAAATAAAAAGACTTAAGATTTACTCAAGCTTCCATTTCCTCTTCACAAAATAGGATAGGGAAGAAAACGTGAACTCTTCTCTTGATGATGGGAGGAAACTATTTTTTCATTTTGGGGTCATGCATTGTTTTTGTGCAGCACTTCAAAGTGTCTCCCCCTGTGTGGATGTTCTCAATGACTCACAAAGAATATGACATAAGAGAAAAGGCCAGAGGAAGCATACCTGTCAAATTTGCTCACAACCACGTCTGAAACGTAGGCCAGTGTCTCGGACACCATCAGTATAGTCAGCAACTCATAAATATTTGTTGGCTGATTATATGACTAAACAAGAGGTAGCTGAAGATAAATTATTTTTGAAAACCTTAAATAAGTTAGCTCTTGTTTGACTAGATGGGCACTTTAATATTTAAAAATAAATCATTAGGGGAAAAAAAAGAGACCAGTACATCCCAAATTTGAAACATTTAACTAGAAGACATAGAAGATCCCTTCAATGTCATCAGTCACTATGCTATGATTCAAGGCCCTTCATGTTAACTGAAAACTGTCCGTTATTTTTTTAAGATTTTATTTGTTTATTTGAGAGAGAGAGAGTGAGCAAGTGAGAGAGCACAAGCAAGGGGAACGGCAGAGGGAGAGGGAGAAGCAGGCTCCCCGCTGAGCAGGGACACCAATGGAGGGCTCAGTCCCAGGACCCTGGGATCATGACCTGAGCCAAAGTCAGACGCTTAACTGGCTGAACCACCCAGGGTCTCCGACAACTGTCCATGAAACAATAGTTTTGCAAACATCTTGCACATCTCCCCTCCAATCCCCAGCCTCTCCTCTACACACACAGTCTAGAATATGGTACTTTATAGCAGCCAATATACAATGAGGAGTAGAGAACACACAGAGGACAAGCAACAGACAACTTGCAATTTTTTTGTCTTCCAAGAATCATATCCCCTCTTCCCGAATCCATCCCTGTCTACAAAACAATTACTGGTATACACAGTATATTACATATGATAAAATTATAAATTATATATATAATTTATAATTATATATATAATTATATATAATTATAAAAATTTATAGAGTACTTTGGCCCACTGTCAAATAATAGCTAACAATGATACAGACTAATCTTTAAGTAATTTGGTGTTAACAATATGCCCAGTATTCTGCTAAATTAGATTTTCTAAAGCTCTGATTATCTAGTCAGCTACTAATATGCATATGATGTCCATTCATAAATGATCAATACTTAATTGCCTTAAGAGTGGGAGGAATTAGTGATTAATTGTAATTCCAGAAGAAAATAATTTTTCTACCTGTCAGTTTGGCCTTGTAGACTTTTGTACCTGGCAAAGTTCCCTAATTATTTAATTAGACTGGTGTTAAGAACAAGCACATAATCACATAATTGATGTCAGAAAGGAAAATATTTTTTAAAATATAATAAAAACAGTGATAGCAACTATTTAGTTTCTCTTTTAGTCACGAACTTGGATAATCACAGGCTTTATAGAATAACAATACATGTCACATACATATAGAGGACACCACAGGAATGGTTACTATTATTATCTGTGGGCTCTCCAATGTACAAAATACTTTCATATACATTATCTCACAGAATGATATATACCTCACCGTATAATTATGAGAGTTACTGTACCCACCTACAGATTACAAAATTGAGACTTGGCTCAACAAGGCAAGTACATACCACTAGTAAGCGAGGGAGTAAAGGTTTAAACCTGGCTTTATTTAATTCTGAATACCACACGCTTTTGTGATACATCTTTTGGTTTCACAAGTAGGAGAGTGCTTAAGAAGATGCTTTAGATAAACAAATCAATACTAATTAGTCATGTTGAGGAAAACATTTACATAAAACAATTACATCTCTAAGAGGTGCAATTGAAGAGACATTTCTTGCAGATGTGTCTCTTCATTAAAACTCCTTAGGTGTTGGGCGCCTGGGTGGCTCAGTTGGTTAAGCAACTGCCTTCGGTTCAGGTCATGATCCTGGAGTCCCAGGATCGAGTCCCGCATCGGGCTCCCTGCTCGGCAGGGAGTCTGCTTCTCCCTCTGACCCTCCTCCCTCTCATGCTGTCTCTCATTCTCGCTCTCAAATAAATAAAATCTTTAAAAAAAAAAAAAAAAAAACTCCTTAGGTGTTAACAGAATATTTTGAGACCAAAATCTAAGAGACAAAGACAGTGAGACTTAATATTTTCACGTCCCAGCCTGAATGTGCCAATTCCTTTATTTATATCAGCATATTGCTTTCCTTTCGTAATATGTAAATGAAAAGGGGACTAGCAGACCTAGAGGAAATAGGTATGAATCATTTAATCTTGAACCTCAAATGTGGTATAAAGACCTTGAAATTCCATAGTTTGGTTTATTTATTTTTGCCTTACTTGAGGTACATTTCTCGATTCCACTCTTGGCCACACCACTCTCACCTGTGAATGAGAACCACGGGAACTGAGAGGCTGTAGACCAAGCTAACTTTCTTGGATGGATGTTATCTTCACTGTCACCTTGAAGGTCCAACTCTAGCCACTTACTTTAGATTCTCCCCACTGGCAGTCAACACAGAAAGTGAGACTCCCACAGCAAGGGCTAGAAATAGCTCGAAGATAGTGACTTCGGTTTTATGACAGGAGTCTTTGATAGAGCTTGGAATTTAGGGTGAAGTCCACCCCACAATTTTTAGGTAAAAGGACCCACTTCATCCTTGAGCCATGGAGCATTTGGTTGGCAGTGTTGCAGAGTAGGATGGGCACAGACTTCTTTGGTCAAACAGCCCTAACCTGGGGTCCCAGTTCTCCCACTTTGTGACTAGACCTGAGCAGAATCCCAGAAGGTAATTGTAAAAATCAAACAGAAATATTCTTTTGGGCAGTGGCTGTCATATTACCAATAAACATATTATCGATACAGGAAAAGGGTCCTTTTCCTTTGTAGGTAAAAACCAGATGTAAAATAAAACTTCAAGGATGATACATTTGAAAAGGAAAGGGAAAGGAGCCAAGGAAAGGAGATAGAAGAGACAGTTGCTACCACATGGAAGCTGGTGTCTCAGAGATCTCACACTTATCTACATAGTATAAACACTTGGAATAAAGTCCAGAGGTCTTATCAAAGCCAACAGAACCACACCTTTCTTACTTCATCTTCTACCACTCACCCTCACCGTCTGAGCCCCTTGCCTCTCTTTGGAAGAGGGTATTCCTCAGGACAGCAAGTTCAAGGACATCTCTGTCTGGAAAATGTTTTCACTTATCCACATGGCCTCTCTTTGACTAAATCTACATCTGCCTTCTGATCACAGAGTTGCTCTTAAGAATAACTTTCCTGACTGCCCATTTAAAATTGAAATCTCTGTCCTCGCTGACAGTGTCTTATTCCTCTCCCCTTTTCAGGTTTCTTAATGCATTTTTAATGGCCTGATATTATATTTTTATATTATAACATTTTTATATTATACATTTATTTGTTCATTTGTTTAGTATCTGTCGCCGCCTTATCCTCTTGCCATTACTCTAATATCCCAGCACTGAAAACAAACACAGTTTTGTTCAATTCTATATCTCTAGACCCGAGCATAATGCCTTACACACACTAGACACTTGGTATATGTTTGTTCAGTCAATGAACACATACCCACCTCTTCATTTCAGACTCAAAGCGAGGAAAAGGATGCATTTTGTCAAGATTAAACAACACACTATAATGACATATGTGAATTCCATACATGTAATGCATATTGAAATCCTACCTTGAAAGCAACTTCATGAAGTCATATAAATATAAGGGAATATGGCCATGGGATCCTGTCACAAAACCAACATTGTGTTTCCATGTTGAAGGCCTTCCTGTGTGGTCACCAGCTTCTATGTTATCAGCCCACAGGAGTCGACACCTTTTTCCTTTGAGTCACTTCCTATAAGCTGCATACTTGATTACGGTAATTAAAGAAAATGTCTTCCTATGTGAAGTAAGGTGAGAAAGAACAATCAAAAACAGTAAAATGGTGAGAACATTTCTTCAAGCAAAAGCAATTTCCCCTTTGAAAGAGCTCACCTATTATGATCTCTGTGGAGGCATCTATTTTCAGTCTATTACTTCTCCATGATGAAGAACAAATTCATCTCAGGGAATAAAACACTGGGATAAGTCATAATGACCACAGTTTTTAGTCTTTGATGATCAAAAATGCATAAGATATAATGTCATCAAGAAAAACTCAGTCTAGTAACTTCCAGGGAGCTAATAAGGTTCTTTAGGAAGATGACTATTCTCCTCCCTATTTATTGCATTATATTAGGGGCACAAAATGCAAATAAATCCCTCAAGTTTCCTCAATCTATTTCTTGGTGGAACTTAGCTTAATAAGCTCCTAAAGACCCTACATCCAGAAATGTATATAATTTCCAAATGGCTCTATTTTCTCAGAATTATGTTCAATCATTCAACACACATTTTGAGCCTTTTTTGTGTGTGTTTACATTTTCTTTTTAAAATTTTTTATTGTTATGTTAATCACCACACATTACATCATTAGTTTTTGATGTAGTGTTCCATGATTCATTGTTTGTGTATAACACCCAGTGCTCCATGCAATATGTGCTCTCCTTAATACCCATCACCAGGCTAACCCATCCCCCTACCCTCCTCCCCTCTAGAACCCTCAGTTTGTTTTACAGAGTCCATCATCTCTCATGATTCGTCTCCCCCTCCGATTTCCCCCCTTCATTCTTCCTCTCCTGCTATCTTCTTCTTTTTTTTGTTTCTTAACATATATTGCATTATTTGTTTCAGAGGTACAGATCTGTGATTCAACAGTCTTGCACAATTCACAGCATTGAGCCTTTTTATGTACATATGAAATTTTAATTCTAGTGTGATCAGTGATTTTTAACAGCCTATTGCAAACAAAGCACATGTCAAGTGCAAGTAGAAAAACAAATATGATGGAGTCATGGTCTCCTATTGCATAAAAGTACCCAACGTAAGTTGCCTGGACCATCAGAGAATTTGTTATCTAGATGCGGGGCGGCAGGGTGGGGGATCAAGCGAGTAATAAAAGTCACTGAATGCCCCAGAGAAAAAGGCTAAAAACTAGGGAAAAGGGAAGGAGATGGCACTTAAACCCATACTGGTAAGTGGACTATCTTGGTCATCATCCTAATTATGGATTGGAGGGAAAGAAATTCCTTTTATCCTTTGATGCAACTAGGCTCGCATCAGTATAAACCATAAATCACTCTAGCTACTATTTCTAGCAGTTTTTCATACCTGACTACATCTTGCGTTAGGCACACAAATCGATGATGTTATGTAACAGTACACACATGTGTGAGAAGTTCATTTTGTAAAGTTTTATATGGGAGGCTAGTGGTCCATACGTTCTCTACTTTGTGGCCCATCAGTGACAAAAGTGCCTATGAATGAGGTGCATTGTTGGACTGTGGAGAGAGCCAATCTCTCCACTTAGTTACACTGACGTTTTGCTCTTCTCAAAGGGATTAAACTTGAAAGTACCTCAAAAGATAGGGATACTGAAAAGTACATCTCCATCCCCATTTCTTCATGAGAAAAGGGGAAGGGAACATTGGTTGCACTTTGTATCTTAGTGAAAGACAAGGAGAATAAAATCTGATTTCCTAGTATCAATTCACCCTTTTAATATGGGGGGAAATCCTAGAATAAGTAGAGTAAGCATGTCATTTATCATCTGACTTAGTCCATTTGGGCTTCTGTCCCCAACATACCATAGGCTGGGTGGCTTAAACAACAAATACCGATTTCTCACAGTTCTGGAGGTTGGGAAGTCCAACATCAAGGCACTGGCACATTTAGTGTCTGGTGAGAACCCACTTCCTGGTTCATAAATGGCTGTCTTCTCACATAAGGGAAGAGAACAAAAGAACCCTCTGAGGTCTTTTTTTTTTTTTTTAATAAGGGCACAAATGTCATTCATGAGAGGTCCACCCTCATGACCTAATCCCCTCCCAAAGGCCCTTCCTACCAATTCCATCACATTGGTGGTTAGGACTTCAACATATGAACGGGGGGTGGGGGGAAGCACAAACATTCAATCCATAACATCATCCAAATCCGGATACACTTTAGAATGAGGGGAGCACCACTGATCATTACCTCTGAATGACAGTCTTAAATCATGACTATTCCAGCAACCAGGACGATGGTCACCTAAATGATAGGTAGGGGAGGGCATTCCACTTTCGACAACAAAGCAAAAGGAGCATCAAATATACCCTGTCTTTGTCTCTTGGAAGCTAAACTGGGGAAATATTACTTAGCTCAGCCAATCAGGTGCCATGACCTGCATTTGGCTCTTAAGTGGAAAACAAAAGGAAGTACAGGTAGAAAGTCGGAAAATTGGCAATGTAATGTGAGGATTCCAAAGGCAGAGCAGTCAATGTCCAGATGCACAGCAATGCAGCAGAGCAGAGTCTGTGTCCAGGGATAAAGCACCTGTGGAGTAATAACAAAGCTCAGCTGGTGAACAATGATATCCTGAAGTCCACAGGGGGCATCTTGGAGGGACCTTTCCTCCCTTGACTTCTACCTGAGCCTGGTTCTCTAGCTTGAATCCAAAAGCTATTAAAGATCCAATGAACTACCATTTTTCTCCTTAAGTTAGTCAGAATTTGTTTGTTCATTTCTATCTTAACCAAGAACTCTGACTAGAACTCGTACAATATTATTTTCCTTAGATGATGATCATGATGATGATGAGGATGATGATCATCACTTTAGTGTGAGTACCTTTATTACTAACTAGGGAATCACACTGACAACATACAGCATTCCCTTTAAAAAAAAAAAAATCTCTAACTACATCTTTTGATTTTTAAATAGTTTCTAAAAATAGCCAAGAATTTTGTAATCCAAATCTTTTCCCTTTCCAATCTCATGAAAAATCAATAGGGGCATTCATATAAGTTCCATGAAAAAAGAGCCTGAGATATTTTAAGAAGTCACATACTTCCCAATTGAAAGAAAATATTCCAGCCTTTTGAGGTCCTTGTCAAATTATTTACCTTCATTTTTAGATGTTGCAGCTGAAGTACTGAAATAAATATTCATTTGGTAGATTACAGATTGTGAATATTAATTGCTCCATATATCAAGTTATAATGGAGCTTTGTAATTACAGTTAATGGAGTTCATAATTGCTAGAGGCCTAGGGGAGGGGATAAATGTAAAGGATGCTAGAAATCCAAGGAACATACATATTGTTGGCATGGAGGTATATAAAGCACTCATTAAATTTTTCTAATTTAGGAGAACATGAAAGGAAAGCACATGGTCCCTTTCTGCAGACTGCAGATACCTTAGAAACAATGCAAAAGTCATAACCTTATACCAAGAAGCAATCGCCGGAATGCTTCAGTTGGACTAGTAAGAATAAGAACTTAATTCCATTAATTTGATTTATGGGCAAATAAATCATCGGAAATCCCCAACACTGCTGCAACAAGCATGAAGGGAGCTGGAACAGTATATGAGCAGGCTCTGTTTTTGAGGAGAGTAACACTACAAAGTCCTGGACTTGGCTTTGGACCACCTTAGGATACATCCTGCTTATACAGATAACAACTTAGGACCCATGTCAACCTCTTGGCTTCTGCCTATGAATAGTTAGTGAAGATGGGGGACCAAGAGCTGCCAAGCCACATTCCCAGATAAATTGCTGAACATTCCTTCCATCACATATCATATCATAGCCAGCTCAAGGGAGAAAGCCTGAACTATAAGACAAGATTGCACTGAAATTGAGGGTGGAAGACAAGGATGTAAAGAACATTTGGAACCACTTGTTCCTTCCCAAAAGGATTTTTTTTAAGAGATTGGTGTTAAGAATGCTGAGTTTGGCTCATGAGGGGGGTTAAGAAAAAGTGGAAGAAATAATTTCCTCACCTACTTATTCCTGTAGTGAATTTAAACTCCATTTGAAACAAGTTGGTGGTTACCACGTGATCGCATACCTTTCTGGACATAATTAATAGTCACAAAATTTAAGTAGTTTAAGCACTTCCTGTCTTTCCAGTAAGAGACAATGTGGTATAGTAAGAAGAATACTGGGGTAGACTAGAGAGACTACATTCCTGTCCTTGCTCTGCCCCATACTGGTCAGGTGTGTTGGGACCCTCTTCTCTTCTCCTTACATTAGTGTCCACATTTATAAAATGAAGTGTTTATTTTTCTCAAAACGACTCCTAAAGCTGTGTTTTCCTTTGTTTTACTTATTGAAGTTATCAAAGATTCTTCCTATATGTTTATTTTTATTGGCGTATTGCCACTAGACTGACCCCCTTGAAGTCAGAAATTATGTTTCTACCTCCCAGATATTCAGGAACTCTTGCCAAGTATGCAAGAAGTACTCAAATTTTGTTAAATTAATGAATGGATTAAAGAATGAAAAAATGTATTCTAAATAGAAATATATAGATGTTTTATCTTTAAAAGATACTTTATTGCTAATTTCCTCTTATTTGGGTTCTTCCAGAAGCTGACTCTGAGACACGGGTTAGACTTCAAGTAGTTTGTTTGGAATGTGATCCCAGGAATACAGAAAGTCCCAAAGTGAGATGCAAGGGGAAACTAATAGAGTGTTATCAAGGCAGTTATCACTGTGGGTTATGGAGCTTGATCCAACTGGGAAAGTATAGAAAACAGTAGGAAGCATGCACCTAGAATTACCCATCTGACGAGCAAGGGACCTGGAGTATTTGTATACTAATACCTACCAGTCATTAGCCAAGGGATGAATAGCCTGAGTGACCAAAGAAAGCCCCTCAGCTTAAGAGACAAAGGTGCTGGCAGGTGGAAGATAGACCAGCATACACTGATATAGTAAAGGCCAAGTGGTTTACATCAAGAGGGTCTCTACCACAGTCTCAAAACATTATCTCTCTTATATGCAGTTATTTCCCTATAATACAATTGCCCATTTACTTATCTTTATTCTTCACTGGCTCATCATCTCCTTTAAGGCAAAGAATCTGGCTTCTTTAAAACTGTTTCTTCAATACCTACCATAGCATAGCTCAACTCTATTTGGAAATCGAACAATGAATCTATACTAAGGGCATATAATACCACCAACTGTATAAGGTTGTCCAAGAAGCAACTTAGATAATGTAGATGGAAATGTAGTGAGAAGTGTACAGGGCCATCCATGTCTAATAAGATAAGAATTATATGGAGAACACTGAATACCATCCCCAAGCTAACCATGCAAGATAAGAGACTTTCATCTTTCCACACCAACACATCATCTTTATCTGGCAGTAGGCCAACATGTCACCAAGACGTCAGCACGCTGGAGAAAGATAGAGCATGGCAGTGAAGAATCAAGGGAGAGCTTCTGCCTGGTGGGGTCTTTCTGGCTGAGAAATCCATGAAAAGCTGGAACCTGTGCAACTATATCTCCTGGAGAGCACGAGAGGGTGGACTGGGCCAGAGGGGACCTGGGAGTATCCAGCTGTCCTTCCCCTAAACACCCACTCCTTCCATTTTAAAATGGTAAGAATAAAGTAAGGTAAAACATGATGCCAAGGGAATAGGGGCTCTGATGCTGTTTGGATCCTTAACAAGCTTATTTATGAAACCAAAGGCCAAAGAACCAGACCAGTGTTTTTCTCAATGATGTGAAGAGTCGTCCCCCAGTTTTTGGTGTTTTTCTTTTTCTTTTCTTTTTTCTCTTTTGACCACCAAGAATTGAATTCTTTCCATTTCCCACACCAGAATTGAGAAACCTCTCAATTTTCCAGCCTACTCCAAACAAGCTAGAAGCTGCCTGCAAATGGTCAGGAGCTAACACTCTGGCAGAGAGTAAGATTTATAAGTAAGAGTCTGCTTTACGAAGAGACAACGGATTTTAAGAAATTCAAAATGGGATTTTACATAGTTTGTGGAGAATCCATAAAGACTGGCTCTCTTAGACCATGAACTGGGATCAGTTGGTTCTCAGTACATGGGCAACAGCACTGGAGAAATACTCAGTCATGGGCACCCTTCTCTTGAAAATCCCTCAGCCTTCAGTGGTACAGAGCCAGAAGCACTTCACCCTTCCTTGACATGAAGCATTAATCAAGGCCCTCCATCTTGGTCCAACCAGCTAGTTTCACTGAGAATCTCAGAGAGGAGCTAAATCCTCAGTCCTTCCTTTTGTTACCAGGATAGCCCTATGCTTTTCCCACACAAATTTTCCACATAACCCTACCCAACCCACAGGATTTCATTACACCTATGGTTATGAAAAGGTCATGTCCCCAGACAGCTCAGATCTCAGTTTAATCAAAATTCGATTGTTTCTCCTCATCAAGAACAGTAGATTGATACCTGTATGAATCTTAGGCACCTTTCTAGGGAATCTCTCAGAACAACAGGTATCATCCCTAAAGGCAGAAACCTGTATAAATTCCACACATGATAGTTACCTGAGATCAAAGTTCCAGTCTTCACTGGGTACATCACCATACATGCTATCTTTTTTATCTTCACAAAAACATAGAAATTATTGTCAACTTCAATTAATGAGGAATTCTGGGATGTGTGTGTTGGGGGCAGATATTTCAGCTTTAAAAAGTCACAAAATTGTCCAAGGTTATACAGGCTATTAGTGGAGAAGCTAGAATTCAAAAATAGGTAAGGCTACAGTCTTTCTCCTAGAACATAGCACTCAATGTTTTTTCTTCCATAGGATCTTTAATATAAAGAAGGTTTTAATCTCTTTAAGAGAGCTTAGATGCATATAACCTGGCTCAGAATAAGGGGATGGATCCAAGAACCCTTAACCATTCTCTTCCTACCATGATTTTATTACTCAGTTGGATGGGCAGGCATCTGCTGATTAAAAAACAGGAAGTTCTATAACCTTATGTTCTGGGTGTCTGCATGCAAGTCCTGTGATCTCATTTATAAATATACAGGTTTTAGCAGTACTTGCAATTGTTTTCCTATGGAAAATGGCACATAATGAAGCCCTGACTTGATAAAGGAGAATCCACAGAAAGTAAGAACCATTTAAAGCGATGCGACATTTAATAGAATTATAAACAGAACCATTGACTTTAAAGAATCACAGGTTATAAATGATGAAAACTCTATTTTTGCATCAATGGTGGCACAGATAGTGTGAGAACAATTCTCATTCTGCTTCCGATCATGTGTGTCTGTCCTGCAAAAGGAGAGGTTGTTTGGTTTGACTTGGTTGAGTTTTAGAATTTGTAGAGTTTTTGTTTTGTCTTTTTGAGACAAGGAACTATATCCCTATTTCTCCTTTCTATGTTATTTTTCTCATTTTCTCTAGCTCCAGGAAGACAATGCATCCATTATAGAAAGACAACTGGAACCAACAACACACCCGAGGTAAATAATGATACTTCCTCTAGATCAGGGCAACTGCACAAGACTAAACATTGGAATTAGCTAGCACATTAGGCAAAACCAACCCCAAATTAATGTTTATCTTATTCCACAAGACTTTTTTTTTAAGATTTTATTTATTTATTTGAGAGGGAGAGACATAGATAGCAAGAGAGAGAATGAGCAGGGAAGAGAGGGAGACTCCCACTGGGCAGGGAGCCCAATGAGGGGCTTGATCCCAGGACCCTGAGATCATGACCTGAGCTGAAGGCAGACGCTTCACCGACTAAGCCACCCAGGCACCCCTTATTCCACAAGTCTTTTGAGGTTCATTTTTGTAGTGAGTAGAAATAAAAAATGGCTCTGTTGAACATGTAGCTTCTCCCTGACAGATTTCTTATCTCAGCAGGTAAGGATATCATGAGAGAGAAGTCGCATGGTGAGAAATCGACATGACTGTTCATTGATGTTTAGCAGCCTAGGAAAGAATAAGACATTTAGCTCTGAAAACAAAGTGGCTTGCACTATACTGAGGAGCTTTTCCATCATACAATGAATGGGACAGGGCACAGGAGGCCTGGGCTGCTACACAGGATAGTCAAGCTGCTTTGTAATTCCAACTCCTTTGTAATTTTACACATAATGTTTGGGCACCCCTCACCCCTTCCCCCCAATACTCTAAGATCTTAGACTTTGAGCTTCATTATGAAATCAGATTTACTGCAGTGGAGGGTATACCCTCTTGAGATATAACTAAAGTTGTAGATAATGCAGGAGACCCGCAGTTTTAAATTGCTGTCTTCTTTTTTAAGATTTATTTTTATTTATTCTAGAGAGAGAGAGAGAGAGAGAGAGAGCAAGAGAGCACGAGCAGGGGTGGGGAGGGGCAGAGGGAGAGGGAGAAGCAGACTCCCTACTGAGCATGGAGCCCCATCCAGGCTCCATCCTAGGACTGAGATCATGATCATGACCAGTGGCTCAACTGATTGAGTCACCCAGGCACCCCTAAAATGCTGTCTTATGTGGAGTCTCAAAGTTTCTTTATAAATGTGTAAGTTGTACTTTATCAGATGTAAAGTAAAAAAAGATATTTTCTCTTACATAATAGAATCTCATTAAAACAAGAAAGAGTGCCTCAAATATTTTCTCTAGCTATATCTCTATCTGCTTAAAAACTGGAAATATGATTGAAAGACCCAACTCTAAAAAGGGTATGGTTGAGGGCTAAGGATTAGCTAAAGGCAAAGAAACAACAGACAAAGCTGGGGATCCCAGAGTGTTTTTCAATCTGTTCAATTTGGGGTCAAGTGGATGCTGAGGACCCGCCTTTCAGAAAAGCGGTTATTTCTGCCAAGAATTACATTTCTTGTCTGGCTTGCTACAATCTTTCTCAGAAACATTTATGTCAGGCTGATTACATTCTGATTCCAAAGTGTTGAGGTTTTTAGTGCAGCACGTACATTTCTGCTACTCTCTCAGGTGAAGAAAGCATGATGCCATTTCTACTAGGTAAATTCACCACCCTGGTGGGGGTACCCCAAAGGCTTATCTTTCAAAATTAAGATTAAAAAAAGGAAACTTCACAATGACCCATAATTACCTATTGTTTCAAGACATGAACCAGCTTGGAAAGTAATAAAATGGATTGATCCAGATTGCTCCCTGAATCTTTCCATGGAACAAGTTTAAAAAGCCTCAGAAGTCAGCCAGTCCTAGGTCTTTATTCTACACGTGAGGGAATCAATACCACGTAGGTAAACCTCCTTGCTCAAGGTCAAAGAGGAAATCTAAAATGTGGACTAATCTACCTTTTATTACACAGTTCCCATCAAGAATCAAATATAACATGAGATGAGACTAAATGGGAAGAATGAATACTCATGCATTCATATTGCTCAGACATACCATTTTCCTCACTTCGGCCATTTGGTAGAATTTGTCAACATAAAATCAGCTATTGTGAGCTTCCTACTAATCCCTCAATTCCCTAATTCAGGGGGAGGAAACTGATTAATGGTTTCTCAACTCCAAGTTGGAAGTAGATGTCTAGTAAATAAAAACAAACTGCAAAAAAGAATCAAGATGATATCGAGCCCTCTGGCATGAATACTTTCTGGTGGCTTCCTAAACTTCATTTTTAAGAATCCTAGAGTGGAATTTGAGACTAGAGAAAAGTGTTTGATGAGAAACATTGTTGTAGAAGGTGTTATTAAGAGGACAAATCATCAGAAAGCTGTGCCAGAAAGAACCAGATCAAAGAAATGGCGAGTCAAATACATTTGCTGGGTATTTGTTATCTACAGTAACCAAGGGATCAGCACACAGCAATTTCAAACCAGCCCATGGCTAATTTTTCTAGGCCAATCATAATTAAATTGTAAAGCACTTAATAATAAAACTTGATGGACAAAACTGATGTGAGGAAATTAATCCAAATCTTTATTAAAGTCAAAATAGATCACATTTATATTACATCCTTCGGCAACTGGGTCTGTCCGTCAGTCACAGAAGATTAGCATCATGCAGTTAGTGAAATGCAGAACTGGCAGAAACTCAGAGCTTAGTCTGGATGCTTTGAACTTATGCAGTGCAAAGAGACAGGGAAAATGCCGTAGTTGTCAATGGAGCTGCCGTTGAGCAGGGCTTGGGAATTACTGCAACTAAGTAAGGGAACAAGGCAACTTTATAAAAGAGAATTAATTATGCTGTGATTCACAGTCACTGATTGTGCTATAAATACTTTTATGGAAGTGTTTTTCTTTTCCTTTTTCCTTACCCTTTTTCCAAAAAGGCTGCGTGGATGAGCATTGCTTCCAGGGCTCACATAACTGCACCTAAAAATCATAGAATATTACAGTTGGAGGAATCCTTAGTTTACTGGAGATCCTTCACCAGCATTTTACAGGTGAGGAAACTGGAGCCCAAAGAGAGATGAAGACACTTTCTGGAGGACACAGAGTTAGTGCCTGGCAGGCTCAGCACGGAACCCCTGGTCTCCTCGATCCCAGAACATTCCACCACACCTTGTCATTTTCCAGCATAGGCAAGGAAAGCGCCCTGGACAGGGCGCTGTTTCCTACGATTAGACCTCAGCCCCAGGCTGTATATAGCCAGAGGACCTGAAGAATTTCTCTTCCCAGAGCTCACTGGTATTTCTGATCATTACTTTAATGAGATGGTATTTTTAGCTCTTATCCTCCCAGGAGCATTCTTCCAGCTCATTTTCAGAGCTGCTGGTTCAAGCTTAAAAGCCAGAATAATTTAGGTTATTTTTTTAATTAAAAAAATTCAATTCAATAACCCTTTAGCAGATGTCTTTAATGTATAAGTCATTGAACTAAGTGCTTTGTGGATAGAGACATGAATAAAATGGATCTCTATTTCTAAGTAACTTACAAGCTATGGAGGAGCAGAGAGCCATGGGCTTCACCAAGGAAGGTGGTGTTAGGGACATGTTAGAAACAACAAGAAGAGGGGTGCCTGGGCGGCTCCATTGGTTGAACATCCGATTCTTGGTTTTGGCTCTAGTCGTGATGTCAAGGTTGTGAGATTGAGCCAGACTCAGCACTCAACATGGAGTTTGCTTATCCCTCTCCCTCTGCTCCTCTTCTCTCTCTCTCGTAAATAAATAAAATCTTAAAAAAAAAAAAAAAGAAAGAAACAACAGAAGAAAAATGCACTAGCATCAGACCTCATAAGAGACTTGATAGGTTCCAGGTGTTGCTTACTAGTACATCCCACTTACTAGTTATGGGACAATGAAAAAGTTACTTAAATGCGTTGTGTCTCACTCAGTGTTTGCTTCTATAAAAGGGGGTAACCAGTCCTTACTCCCCAGAGTTGTCATGAAAATTAAGTGAGATAATGCATGGAAAGCACTTGCCCAGGATACATGATAGCATGAAACGATTCATTATTATTACTATTATTATGGGCATACAATGAGAATGAAAAGTTTCTCATCCATAGTCACCTTGGTGGCCTGCCCTGAAGGGTTACTCAATGCTTGTCGATTTGGGAGCCCAGGATTAGAAAGGATGCTCTCAATTGTCCCCATCAAGAGTTGCTGAGGAAACTGATAACTAAATATAATGTGGTGATCCCGATGGGATCCCGGCACAGAAAAAGGACATTAGGAGAAAGTAAAGACATCTGAATAAAGTATAGACTTTAGTTAATAAAAAAGGATCAGTATTGTTTCATTAATTGTAACAAATGTACCATGTTAATGGAAGATGTTAGAAATAACTGGGTGTGTGGTGTATAGAAACCCTCTCTATTATATTCATAATTTTTCTGTAGATCTAAAATTATTCTAAAATTAGTTTATTTTTTTAAAAAAGATGGAACATTTGAAAGAAAAAAAACAGTTCCTGAACAGACTTGTATTATCTTCGTGAATATGCTGGTTTGGTGTATGCTTACCAAAGGAAACATTCTGCCCCCCCGCCCCCCCACCCAAGATTTTATTTATTTATTTGACAGAGAGAGAGAGACAGCGAGAAAGGGAACACAAGCAGGGGGAGTGGGAGAGAGAGAAGCAGGCTTCCCACTGAGCAGGGAGCCCAATGCGGGGCTCGATCCCAGGACCCCCCGGGATCATGACTTGAGCCGAAGGCAGATGCTTAACAACAGAGCCACCCAGGCGCCCCCAAAGGAAACATTCTGAAGTACTCTTTAAACCATTTTTTTTTTTAATGAGAAGCATTTTAACATGAAGAAAAACACATAAAAAGTATATTTTTTTTAATATTTTATTTATTTATTTATTTGACAGAGAGAGACATAGTGAGAGCAGGAACACAAGCAGGGGGAGTGGGAGAGGGAGAGGGAGAAGCAGGCTTCCCGCGGAGCAGGGAGCCCGACGTGGGACTCGATCCCAGGACCCTGGGATCATGACCTGAGCTGAAGGCAGACGCTTAACGACTGAGCCACCCAGGCGCCCAATAAAAAATATTTTTAAACGTCCCTCATTGTAGCAAACTATCTGAGTCCTCCCTTTATCCTTTTTTCAGAAGATTCTTTTATTTAACTGCTCTTAATTACATCCAGTTGTGTTGGCCCTATCAAGTTGCTTTTAATAGCACTTCTAGCCAACAGCTGCAGAGAAAAATCTTGGTCGGTAGAGGTCACTTGGATGGGGGTCAGTGATGGGGAGTCATGGGGGTAGAAAGGAGAGCAGGAAAGACATCTCAACTCTATTAGATCAGAGGTTCTCAACGAGGGACAACTGCCCATCCCCTGGAGACATTTGGTAATGTCTGAAGACATTTTTTGTTGTCCCAACTTGGGGAGGTGGGGGGTGGACGGTGGTTGGGGGATGGCTACTGGAATCTGGTAGATAGAGGCTAGAGATATTCCTTTAGTGCACAGAGCAGCCCCTCTTCCAATAAAGAATTCCTATCTCGCCCCAGATGGGAAGAGTGCCAAGCTTTAAAAAGTCCACGAGACTCTTGATTTCATTTCTAGAACATTCGGACGTAGCCAGCATGTGCCTGGGTGCTAGCGATGTGGACCCAGTGATACGGTAAGATGAGCTGGCGTCTGCAGGGCATTTACCTACCAGGTCATCAAGATGGAGATTCTCCCTTGCTTCGCTTTGTTTTGAGCATAACACCTAAAACCAGTTTTGTTGCTATAATTCAATACTGTTAATTCATCTGCACATTTACTTTTTTACCAAGTAAAACAATAGAATTTTTATCTAACATTGTATGTGTATACTAAAATAGCTCTTTTAAAAAAACAGGCGATTAGGAGCAAATTTTAAGAAGTCTTTGGATTCTGAAGCTAGGTCATTTTTTAAGCTGCTCTGCAGAGAACCTGTCACAAGCCACGTTTTGTAGTATTCCCCACTGATATTGGTTATACCCCGCTATGGACAGCCAGCGTCCATGAGCTCCAGTTTTTATATTACAGCAGCGATCCTTACCCACGCAGAGAGCCAGTAAACAATTTTTACTCAACATGAAAAGTTACTTTTTTAAGGAAAATTATTAAATGATATATTTAGAAACCAGTCTTTTTACATTTTTACATGGCACTCTAATGTGCTTTCTGTAACTACAGGTTTATAAGATCTGCCTGAGCAGTGAGAATCAGGGTCCTTTGGGGGGTAGCCCTCTGAACCCAGACCTGTCCTGGGCCCTGAGGCTCATGGCCCCATGATGCCTGAATGCCAACCAGGTTTTCCTGATTTGGCTTTCCTTTAACTGGTTCTCAAAATTTTTAATAGTTTTCTGAAAGGAGGCAAATAGCAGCAGTCATTTTTTTATGTGCAGATTGTTATCCATTTTCAGCCACCATCACATCCTTCATTATTGTACTACAAACCTTCCCGTATGTTGGGTGAGACTGAAAGACATTTCAAATCTGCACCGTGGTCTGACTGGTAGACCACCAGTCAGATCAGTCTTCTGTGCTCTGTGGCCTTGGCCCTTTCCTTCCTTCCATGGGGTGCTGAGAGGCTCTGGGCCTTGCTTTTTTCAACATTTCTACTGACATTGGGAAAGTGGTCCCCAGAAAGTGATGGGTGAAAGGACACGTGGAGGGAGCAGGTATTGGCTCCATGTTTTCATTTTGCTCTAATAGGAGGGGCAGAGATGCAGAAAACGCTTCCCCTGAGGATGGGAAGAGTTTTTGCTTGGGCCAGACAAAATAAAGTGACGTGGTCGAACCACGTTAGTCGCAGAGGCGGGCCACAGACAGTAATCAGGTGTTCTCGAGAACTTTGTCTTCCACTGTTGTATAATGGTGACTAGTCACAAGCCTTAGGTTCAGCCACAGTTGTACAAAGTTCTTACCAAGAGAAAGTGTTAAGTGACTTTAGAGCACCTCCGTGCAAGACCAGCTATCTGGGTCATTTTGGCATTAAGTACACTAGTAAAAGCTGTTTAAAAGTTGGAGCTGGGGGCACATGGGCGCGTGGTGGCTACAGGGCCCCCCCGTGTGTTTGGGTAGAACTACGAGGGCCAGCCACCACCTGATAAGTGTTATGCAGGGCGGGTGGACCTACACTGTTACTTCTACGCCCCCCTCTGTTCTGCTGCCCAAATCTAAATAAATACTTTCACCTAGAGATAATTGCTGTTACTAAAAGATAATCTTTACCTATAGAAATGTATTTTGAAAACTTAATTTTACACAGCAATTTTGTACCTGTTGAAACTAACCTTTTATCAGTAAAGCACTATTGTTTGGCTATTAATAAATAAATAAATAAATAAATAAATAAATAAATAAAATAAAAAGTCCACATGAGATAGAAGAGGGAAAAGAAGGCATTTGCGCCTATTTCCCATCCCCCCAGAAAACTAACAATTATTTGAATTTATAACTACTTTTATATTATTTTGAGTTCTACTAAAGGATAGCTACTAACCTGCTGCTATTACTAACCCATGGTTAGGGAACAAGCTTATAGAAGATTCCCCTTGAGCTGGACCTCATATTCTCTTGGCCCATCTTTTGCTAAGACTCTGCTTCGGCAACCAGCTGCTAGCTGCCGGCCTGTAACCCCCACAGCCTCTGGTTTCAGCTGCAATGAGTATCTCTCACTTTCTGTCCTGTCCCCTCTAACACCCACACAGTGGAATGACCACAAGAACCTTCCGGGCACTCAGACATGTGCATCCTGGAAGCTCTAAGGAATTACTGTCCCATGGGTTAACACTTGAACCTAGGAGGAGGGAAGCTAGTAAATAAAAGTCCTCTTCTTCCTTCTTTCAGATGATAATTCAAAATCACATTACACCCGGTTCTTCAGAGGAACCCCGTGGGGACAGGCAATCAAACTGTCAGCTCTGGGGAGACTAGCTTGACAGCTCCTATTAACCAGCTTTCCCTGCCATCCTTGTGTACTCTCTCCAGTCTTCCAACCCTCCTGTTTGAGATTTCTTCCCCAAATAATCCTCCAGCACACAGCCCTGGCCTCAAGCTTTTCTTTCTGGGGAACCCACATTAACAACTAGCACGTTAACATTTTTCTCAGATTTTCTTCTTGAGTAACAGATGTGAATTATTCTGGGTTCCCCAGAGTCTCTCAGCTCTAATTTCAAGTAATTATTGTAATAATAAATATTAGCAATAACAGAAGTAGCGATCGATGGTAGTCTTCCTACAGAAAAAGGAACTAATGTTCAGAGAGACTGAACCTTGTAGAAACACCTTATAGAAAGCCAGGATTTGATCCCAGTCTGCCTGAGCTCCAAGTTCCCACCACACACAAGGGCCAGAAGTTTTCCTAGAAGTGGTACAGTGTCCAGGTACAATGTTTGAGAACGAAACATTTTATTCGTCAAAACCACCTGATCATGGTTTCCTAACCCACTGAACTTGTCATGGATGTAATACGTTTAATAGAGCAAGCTATTTAAGATCCTGTTGAAATTGCAAGTCTGACTCACTCCCATATCGTTAACTATTGCTTCTGAGTAGATTGTCTGCACTAGCTGGAGGGCACCAAAGTGGGTCCAAGCAAGAAAACCGTGCATCCATGTCTAATGTGTGTGTATCTGTCTGTGAGAGAGAGAGAGAGAGAGAGAGAAGAGAGGGAAGGATAGAGGGAGAGAGACACAGAGAGAGATTTTGAACCTCCGGCCCTAAAGCCAAAAGCCAAATGACACTTAGTTTTTGTAGCTGGTTGTTTATATTTTCAAAACTGCCACACTCCCTCTGTGTGAACACTCCAGAGCTCCCTCCAGCTGCTGACTCCAGCCAGCTCCCCAGTGAGTGTGACTGTACAGGGAAGGAAAGAGCTTTGCCTTTACAAAATTATGAGATGCCAATGCCCTCACTTTACCTCCTTTTATATTCTGATGGTGGATGATGGTGGTTCTCTGCAAATAATGATGCTGTTGGAGTTTTGTTTGCCTTTTTTTTCTCCTGAAATAACCATAGTTTAAGGCTACCAGGACACGTCTTTGAATCAGAAAAGCCAAATTTAAGTTCTCTCAATTTCTTACTGTAGGTCTAAATGACAGTCATGGTAGACACAGTTGTCCTTGTTGTGATAGTCACAATTGTTGTCATGATAGTCATGGAGGTGCTAATTACCACAAACGTTTACGGACCATATTTTATGTGCCAGGCATTCTGTGAAATGGAGTAAATGTTACATTTTACCTCATTGAAATTCCTTCAATAACATTATGTGTTAAATGCTATTATTATCGCGATTTATTAGATGATTTATCAGATGAAACCAAGGGTAGAGATGTTAACTCATTAAAAGTCGCCCAGCCAACATGTGGGAGATGCAGGACCCCAATCGGTCTCCCTGTCCCCAACCATTTCTTACTCGCCGCCCTACAGAAAAGGGAGCTCCAGTTTTCTTTCCCATGAAATGGAGGTGGTTTTACTTTCTCCAGGTAGGGGTGGTTCGGTAGGAGTATTTTTTTTTTTTTTATGGAAAGGGGCGAGGGGAGGACTAATACCAGACATCAGACTGGAAATTGTTCCTCGAAATCCGCAAGCTAGACAGGCATTTTGGAATATTTTTTGTAACAGATAAAAATGCCAATGTAAGATATATGTGAAGCTTAGCAGATGATGCTCAAATTAATCACTTTCCACTACCTCGGAGAAAAATTAACCACCCGACACGGCCAAAAGTCCCTGTGCGTTTGGGCTCCCGTATTCCTATCTCATGTACCATGACTGTCCTTCTTGCTTATTACTCCATTCTAGGCTTACTGGCCTTTTTGATTTTTCTGAAATATCTCAATCTCAGTCACAGTTTGAGAGCTTCATGTTCAGAATTGTTGGACTCTTTCCCAACAAAGGGATTGGTAGATTTTAGTAAAGTCAGATTGGTTGAAAATATTGAGGGGTGCTCTCTAGCTAGCCCAAGAGAGTGCCAAGGGGTAGCTCGAGCAGCGCCGGGATGTGTGGACTGGGAGATCCACACGTGAGCAGGGGGGCGCTCCTCACATTGTGGGAGGCAGCCAGGGGCGTGAAGAGAAGGGGAAACGGGCCCATGGATGAGGTTGCCAGTGAAGAACGCCAAAGGGTCCAAGAATTCTAAATTCAAAGCAGGGCCCCTCGAGGTTGTTAGGAAGGATTATTTGTCAAGGTGGGAGGATAGAAAATATTATATGAACTGTTTGCTAGCTCAATTTATAATCGTTAAGCATTTAGATAGGACTGCCATTGGGCTATTGTCCCGGGACACAGAAAATGTTAGCAGAGAGCCTTGTTCTATTTACTTGCTATTAATGCCTCTTCTCAACCCTCACGAAAGCAGGTTCCTTTTTAGTCTATCCGATATCTGATAACTGTTGTCTTCAGAAAGGCCATCTCTGACTCCCTTGCCCTAAATAGCCCTTCCAGTACAAACCAGCCACTCCCTATTTCTCTCCGATCTATTAGCCATAGCACTTACAGGATTTGCTTTCTTCTCCACGGTACCTCCTCCATGTCAGAATGTATGCTTCTTGGAAGCAAAGTGCTGCTTTCGCTTCTTCACTGTTGCGTTCTTAGTGCCTGGAAACACAAAGTACCCCTAAATACTTGTTTGATGAGAGAGTAACAGAATGCATAATGTAGTGGAGAAATTGACAAATGAAACATATTGATGTCTATCCACTTATTTTATTTTATTTATTTATTTATTTATTTATTTATTTATTTATTTATTTATTTATTT